>NW_027467628.1:0-82500 GCF_046742065.1 Oratosquilla oratoria | reverse complement strand
GTCATTCCGAAAGCAGTACAAAGCACCTTTCCTGTTTTGATAATAGAGGAGATATAAATGTGGCAGCTCGAAAAGTGGGCAGTCACTACTTTGAATATCAGAAAAGAAAAAGTAACACTGAAAAACGAGGCTTTGTGTCGAGTGGGCCAAAGAAATTGTCTTGAAAAGGGTATAAGATACTAAGTTTTCACTGCCTCAATACGATATAACTGAGAGAAAGATCAAACTCCTTGTGTTATTCTTCGGGACGTTTAAATTTTGGCTTAAAGATACATACACGGAATGACAAAAATGTATAGTCAGGTGTCTGCAGGTGAGTGTACAAGACATATGTGTAAGTTCAAATTATATATATGTAAGGAAATTGGTATGTTATAACACATATGTAAAAGTTCACTATAAACCCACTATCGGAGAAAAAATGACGGAAGTACAGGGAAACTGTATATTTCGACTACTATCTGTAGTCCTCTTAACATCTTGTAAGCATTCTGCTGAAGAGGATTACAGATAGTAGTCGAAATATACAGTTTCCCTGTACTTCCGTCATTTTTTCTCCGATAGTGGGTTTATAGTGAACATATATGTAAGTTCAAATCATGTAAAACTCTGAGGAAAAGAGTTGTAAAGAGAGGAAGAGTACCCGATGAAATAGTCATGAAAGAAGAGAAGTAACCGCCTACAGATCCGCCATCGAAGACGACAAGAGCAGAGAAGGTGATTAACACCCCCGAGGTTGTCAATGTGGACGTCAAAGACTTATGTCAGACTTTACTTGAAGTTCTGGATAAGTCAGGCGCGAATTTTCTACCAACTTCCAAAAGACCAAGAGTCGAACTCGGAAGAGAGACCACCTGCACAGGTCGTGAGTCGAGAGAGGTTTCTGAACCTTCCTCTCCAAAAGCTCAGAAAATAAACATAAATGCTATACGACAATAACTAAAGAGCTACACACGATTACCCATTTCCCCCCAGGCCGAAGTATGGAAACAGACTGAAAGGCAGCGACGAAGTCTCTGTCTGCCGTGCTCAGTTTTCATAGATAAAGGCTACAATGCCGCAACAAAGACCCATATCTTCAGCGCGCTAGAGGGTGCGTGCGTGTATGTGGGGGGGGGGGTCATAAGAGACATGATTATATCGTGTCGTTATTCAAAAGGATATATATATATATATATATATATATATATATATATATATATAATCATTTACGACAGTCGCCCCGGGGTTCGAACCGGGGTCTCGCTTAACGCCAGACCAACGCCTTACCGACTTGGCCTAGAGTTGAGTTCGGGATCACTATGAAATTAGGTCCAGACTGCAATTAGCAGTTTACCTAGAATCTTCGGATTATACTCCTATAAACACGACGTCACTTTGAACGCCGTGTATGAAGGAATGAGGGGGAGGATGTAGAAAAGGACTTTGGAACCAGCAAAGGTTGGTTCGGTGTTTGTTAGGTCCAGCTGCTTTAGTCTGGGTAATTAAGTTATTTGCTCAGGAGTACTACTGTGTTAACTAGTAGTATTCATATTGTTACTTGCATTATGTTATTATCCCGCGGAATCCGCATTTTGGACAATTCTGGATGTGTGTAATGACCGCCTGGGAGACCTTTCCCAGGGTGACACACGTGCCGATATATAATGGTTTCCTTTACATGCCTATGTATATCCCTAAAGACGAACCCTGGATGAGGTTCGGAACGTCGGAATAAACTCTTCTACGACGAGTCCAGCGTTTACTTTCGACAAAAATATGGCTCCTGGACTCCAGCTATTCTCAAACACACACACACATATATATATATATATATGCAGGGAAAACACTGGAAGCGTGTGTTCTTGAAAATGCAAGGCTTGACCACGAAAAAATATTAAAGCAGAGCGCTTGCGTGTATTCACATCTTCAGTGCAAATAATACATGCACTGAAGATGTGAATACACGAAAGCGCTCTGCTTTAATAGTTTCTCTTCGTGGTCAACCTTGCACATGTATATAATGTATATGTATATATATATATATATATATATATATATATATATATATATATATATGTATGTATGTATGTGGAATAGAGGTCACGGGTCTAGTTCCAAGTTTTTGAGTTTATTACTGACCGGTTTCCCTCTGAAGAAGCTTAGAGCGAAACCGGTCAGGAATAAACTCAAAAACTCGGAACTAGACCCGTGACTTCTTTTTGCACCTTCATCAACTTGTCAGTGTCCCAGCATATATGTGTGTGTATATATATATATATATATATATATATATATATATATTATATATATATATGTGTGTGTGTGTGTGTGTGTGTGTGTGTGTGTGTATATATACATATATATGTATGTATGTATACAAATATATATACATATATAATATTACATATACATTTATATATATATATATATATATATATATGTATATATGCATTCATTCATACATACACATTGATGGCGCAGTGGTGGCGGTCGCAACTGTTGTCACGGCGGTCCGGGTTCGAATCCCGCCCAGGACTGAAATAATTTCAGTATCGCTGCACTGCGAATCGTTACTCCAACTTTCTTGGGCGAGGAGTTGTGTGTGTGTAGGGGGGAGGGTCACAGCAATATTAATTAACCCTAGATCGGTCATATATGAGCTCTGCTCTCTCTTCCGGGAGGTTAATGGCTATCGATCGCGAGTCCAACGCGTGATCCGAGACCATGATGAATCACACACATATATATATATATATATATATATATATATATATATATATATATATACACATACCTGGAAGATGTTCCTGAAGAACTGGAAGCCCCATCCGACCCGAGGAGTTCCTCCTGGAAGTCTGGGATCTGCCGACGCCGGATCCGTGAGCCGCACCTGATGCTCTGAGAGCAAAGAGAATCAAAACAACATTATTAGATATATATTATTTGGTTGACTCTTCTGTTCATAGGGGTCAATACCACGCCGAAGATGTGCAACGACAGAGGTGTTAGGAAACGTTTAAGGAGGGATAGCGGAAGGCAAAGTCCATCAGCATTCCTTTCAGCCTCCAATTATAAAAAGAACTATTCGTGACTCTGGTCTGCAGGGGTGCTACTAAAGTCCCTTAAGTAATAATTATATGAAACGTGTACATCTCAATACCCCACACACACCTGAATAAAATCGCCTGGCGACAGCCTGAATATAGGACTATGTGCTTCCCGACACGGAAAGAAGCTGACACACTGACAAAGCTTCGTAACACCACGGCATAATAGATTCAAAGACGAATAAGTAAAAAGAAAATAGTAGTTTCATAATATTCTCAAGCAAATGTTAAAAATATTTCAATTCAAGGGGTGCCATTACATTGAGATGGAAATTGTTGCTGAATTACAAGGCGAGTGATACAAGTACTGTAGATGTAAACAGCAACAAATCAATTGGTTCTCACGGGGCTGCTTGCGAAATGAAAGGCGACTGTCAACAGTAGAAAGAGTTAAGAACCACTGACTTAATTAGAGTGTATGAGCTCACGATGCTGAGAAATAAATTAGATTGGGGTTGGACTCTATACATTCATTTAGGCGGTTTTTTTTTTAGTGTCAATTATATTTGAACTCTCAACATGAACAGGTAGTTTGTCCCAAACATTTGCAAAGCGGTTATTATTATTATTTTTTATTTATTGGTGTTTGATCTCTTATACACCATTTCGTAACCATCATTCCTTGTGACATTACTTCGGTCCACAGTAGAATAATCCTCTATGTTCATTTAAACGAAGCCTTGGAACATTTTAAATACTTCAATTTGGATAAACTAAATAAATTAAATTCACTTAGACGCTCTTTGTAGATTTTATTACGTAAATGAGAGATAATCTTAGTGATTCTACGTTGTACCATTTGTAATATGTCTATGCCTTTTATAAGATATGGGAACACAAACTGAACACATTATTCGAGATGAGGTCTTACAAAAGATTTGTATTGAGTGATTATTACTTTTATCGGTCTTGTGTTCAAATGTTTTTCCAATTAGACCTACTATTTGTTGGGCAGTTTTTGCAACTTTTGTGCAATGGAGAGTCTGTTTTAGATCCTTAGGCACTATGCCGCTTAGGTCTGATTTCTGAGGTTGGTTAGGGCGCTTTCATACGAGCGTTTCCGTACGTGCGTTAGGGTACGTCGCGTTTTAACTTTCAATGGAGTTCAATGGGACCTTTCACACGACGCGTTTTGCGGTCCCATTGAACTGCATTGAAAGTTAAAATGCGGCGCACCCGAACGCGCGTACGGAAACGCTCGTGTGAAAGCGGCCTTACCGTTCATGGAGTAGTCATTGCAGTTGTTTTTGTAGCCTATGTACAAATATTTGCATTTATCAAAGTTAAATTCCATTTGCCATTTATTGTTCCACTCAACTAAGCGATCAAAGTCACAATGTTGATGATCCCTAGCCACTGCATGCGTCCGCAAATTTACCTAGCCACTATCCATATCATTTACATAAATCAAGAAAAGAACTGGGCCAAGCATTGATTACAACTCGTTTTCTCTCGGCCAAGCTTCGACCCAATTGTGAATATTACCTATGATAATGATGCCACCGTGAATGTAATTTACTAAGCAAGTGACTGTGTGGAACTGTATCAAATGCTTTTCGGAAATTCATGTACATTATATTGACTGATCATGCGTACAAATAGAAAAAATGTATAGACAACAAAGCCCAACAGAAAAGGCTTCATGGAGGCCAGAATATAAATACACCGAAAGCAAGAAGTAACGAAACAATTTTCTCAAGAGTGACACTGGGCTGCACTTTTCAGTTAACATTTTTCATCAACCCTAACATCTGAAATATTCTACTCCCTCATGGGACCGTCCACCAAGACTGACGATTTTTTTTTCCTAAAGTACGGCCCCATAAGTTATGTATAGCCTTCTGATGTGTTTTGTCTTATTTCAAGACAACTAATTCTGGTTTGTATTTAGTCCGTCCATAAAGCTGCTCACTTTGTACAGTATATTTTTCCAGGCCCTGAAAATACCTTGAAATACCGATGTTCTACGATCAACCCACCCCATTTTTTTTCTTTCAATTTCCCTCTCTTATGTATTATCTTTGGTTTACACCATGGCTTTTATATGTTCTATTTGAATCTGCAGAAGGCGCCACCTTTCTAGTGGCATTAAAAATATCTAATTCGTTTACATTCGCTATTTAAGATCCAAAGTATGCCACTATTAACATTCTTGGGTCAATTTTTTAATCTTTGCCATTTGCCATACTTGTTTATGGGCTGGTCAATGCATTAATGTTTTTGTAGTTGTAGTTTGCCTAATGTACACGTAAATAGCGGCCAAGGTAGAAACAAAAATAAAATATTTACCTTAAGTATTTACTTTCAGGGTCGTTAGGTACCCGCATCTTCTTTTAATGTGTTGCGTCAAACTTTGGCGGTGGTATTAAATTCGGTAAGAGAACTGATAATGGTACAGGTCCGGGTGTTCCCCCCACTCCTTCCCCAGGCGAGATTAAAATCTGTTCACTGTTGGGGCACTGGCTGTTTCCTGACTCAAACTGTTCCATGTGTGTCGCTCTAGCAGCAAAGAATGACTTTCTGGCTCCTGCTTGGTGCTAAACCTGGTTGAGTGACTTGTTGATGGTAGGATGTATGATGTCGACCCCCTGTCGGAGATCTGCAATGTCGGTAGCTTTAGGGTCTTTCTGGTAAGACATGTGTGATAGTCCTTGTACCATTCTGGTTGCTCTCCTCTGTACCTGCTCCAGAGCCTCTGTATCTCTTTAGTTTTGGGCTCCACACCACTGAAGCATACTCCAGGTATGGCCTCACCAGACTATTATAGAGGAGGCAGAAGGTTTTCTTGTTCAAGGAAGCAAAGTTATGTCCTATTGTTCCTAGATGAAAATGAGTTGGAAGCTGTAAGCTGCTTTTCAGGGATGAATAATCAAGGTACACGATGTTAATTTTATGGACACTATTACAATTCGTCTAGAATTAACTTGTATTTCATGTATATTTTATAATTTCATACATTATTATGTTTAGTCACAATAACCATCAGATTCCAACCTTCAACACAAACCTTATCTTCAAAATATAGACGACTCGAATTGCCGTTCATGACACAGCGTATCAAAGTGACATTCAGATATTCCATAGATGTCTAAAATGAACTATGTTTTTTTCATTATTTTTAATATTCTCAAATTTAGTATTATTTCACTGCTTTATGTCTACTCAATTATCTCTGCATTTGCGAAACGCTTATACCACTAAAATGAACAGTTCTAAATTAGTGAGCATGCGACATCTTAGATATCACAAAATTACTAATATATTTCTCCTGCCTGGCATTTTTTTTTCTGATACGTGTTTCTAAATGAAAACTTTATACTTAAGGTACCATTTCTTTTCCATAGAGCTATGAAAACTAACATTACAATTTGAATAAAACAAGTTTGTTTACAAGCATTCTACACTATCATCTTTGCTGAGCTCCGCTAAAAAAAAAACTACGTTTCCAACCAATCATAACTTCTCTCATGTACGCTAAAAATACTGTGGTAGATTACGACGTGTGTACTGCCCTAAACGTCATGACAAATAAACATGCGCGTAGTCAAAGAAGATGAGAATAAGTGTAATTACCTTATAGCTGTAATTAACCTAATTGTGACTTGGCACAATAATAATTCATTGTGCTGGGTAAGCTGACAAGCATATGAAAATACAACTATTGAAGAAAAATGGCTGAAAACTTGAAGAAGGTTAAATGGAACCCCATTCCATCCATTGGCCCAGAGTGGATGATTAAAAGTTCGGCAAGTGCTAATGGCTATACCGTTGCCGTTACTAATGGAGCTTCAATGTGGCTTGAGGACAGGTTACCAAAGTATGTGCAAGAGAAAAGCGAGGTATGGGCCTTTGGTGGTTAGTAATTTTTGGTAGATTCTCACACTCCAAACCAAGGAATATTTTCGTCCTAACATTATTTTGGTGTGTTTCGGGTGATCCCGATGAGCATTACTATTGGAAATGCTATATATTTTTCAGAAGTGCACACATAGGCGGTATAGCATTAGAAAATTAAATATTAACTTTGTAAATTATAATACATCAATGTAATAGGTATTTTATAATTTTGTTATTATTTTAGTTCTGCACATCTATGCGATTTAGCATTAGAAAATTGAATATTAATTTTGTAACTTATAATACATGAACATAGTATGTGATTTTCTTGGTGGAAATATATAACAGAAAATTTTGATACAAGCAAATCTACAAACGAATGAAGCCGCTAGGATATGGTATGGATGCCATGTTGTCGTCTGTCCAGTCCAGTCACTGTCAGTTAGATGATGGCTTTCATGTTATGGACTGGGTGTTCGCCAACTCCAGGTGACATTAATAAGTGGTGTTACAGAGACAATAGATAAGGCTTCCTTGGACTTTATGAGAGAACACAGGGTTCTGTCATTGTTAATTGCCCAAGGTACAATAATAACCAGGCTGTTAGCATCCGTGATGACAACCCAGATGATCTTTAGAATTTGATGTACCAAATTACTAAATATAAGTTGGGTTACTAGGTTAGGTTAGAATAGACAAATTTATCATCCTTTCAGTTCTTAGACCATGGTATCTATCAAAACAAACATGTAGGTACGCGCGAATCAACGCGCGGCGCCACTGTCGACCATGTACTGTTTATATCGCCATTTTTTGCGGCCCACTAGCTTTTGTTTAGCTTGGTTTGAATGCTTGCTGCGTTCAGCGCATGCGCAAGATATTCAAATTACCTTGTTGTTTTGCAAATGTATGCCCAATTCTTAAAATAGAAACAATTTTTCAGCGATTTAAACGGAAATTTGGTTATCAAACTTGGCAACATAGTTTTTTGAGTAAAAATATTAAGGTAAGGCATCACTACATATTATATTAATTTACATAAACATGTTAATCAACTTATTTCCTCCCGGAAATGAGAAGCTTAAGATTGTTGATCACTTGATGTTTGAGCTTAGGGTCATCACATGTAGGCATATGGTCACGCGTGAAACCATGCGCGGCGCCGATATCGCCATCTTTTGCGCCCCGTTGGATTTTGATTTTTGTTTGGCTTAGTTAGAATGCTTGGAGCGTTCAGCACATCCGCAGGGTATTAAAATTATCTTGTTGTTAAACAAGTTTATGCCCAGTTCTTCAAAACTTTACTAATTCTTGCCGGTTTCAATGCAATTTTTTTATATTAGCCTTGGCAAATTAGTTTTCCGAGTAAAAGTGAAACTAAATCATATAATATTGAATGTAATAATGTTGTTTATTAGCCTCTATTCTACCGGATATGAGCAACTTTGAAATCGTTGGTAATAGCGCAGTTGTGCAATCTAAGTTTCTTGAAGCTTAGATGCCTATTCGACATATTGTTGCCATGGCAACGTGATAGGTGTCAGTAAGAACGGTGTAAGAGGAAAGTCCTGCATTGTTTTTGACATGCTCAGGATATTTTTGGACCCATAAAACCTGTGCATGCCAAGTTGCATGTCAGTTGGGCCAGCGGTTTGGATTTTATTGATTATTTCTAAATTGACAACAGTTGCCATGGCAACGTGATAGATATTTGTAAGAATGGTGTCAGAAGAAGGTCCTGTAATGTTATTGACATGCTCAGGTGTTTTATTGACCCATAAAACCTAGAAATGCCAAGTTGCATGTCAGTTGGGCCAGGGGTTTGGATTTTATTTATGATAATCTGAAAATTGACAACTTTATGGTTGCCATGAAAAGGCAAATATGGTATGATGGAGATGTCTTGCATTGACCATTGTTTTTGACATACTCATGTGATTTGTTGATCCTTAAGACCCAAGTATTCCGAATTTTAATAAAATTGGACCAGTGGTTTAGAGTTACCGTGTATTTCTTTACCGAAATCTTTACAAATGACCACCCTTAATTCTAACATTTTGCTATGGTGAAGTCCAGCCAAAAATGTGGGCTAAAAAAATAATTCAAAAAATCGTATCTCACTTATTTTTTGAGCTATTTCAAAAGTTTAAAAAACATTTTGTTTCTAATAAAATTGCCTTTCATATGCAATAATAATTTAAGAGTAAAAAAAAATGAAAATTTTGTGCCCGTACCTAAAACATGGCATATCTTTCCACTGCCACAGTTTCATTCGTTAGTAAATCTATTTTAGTAACGTTTTTGTTATAGATTTATGCCAAGAAAATCGCATATTATGTTGATGTATTATAATCTACAAAATTAATAATTAGTTTCCTATTGCTATATTGCATAGGTGTGTACAACTAAAAATTTACAGATATTTTTCTTGGAAATCAATATCGGAAAACATTGCCAAAAGCTGTGCAGAAATGAACTAAGCTGCATTAATTCCTTTAGACACCATCTTTGATTTGATAGATTCGGAGGTCAGAGATGACGATGACCTGATGCCCTCTAGAATTACAGGTACCACTATCATACTTTAATTTCTTCAACCTCTGTCTCTACCAAAACAAAGATGGCATCTCAAGTAGTCAAAGTAGTTATGTTTGTTTATAGCTTTTAGTAGCTTTTAATAATATTGATTTCCACTAAAAATAATATGATACATTGATGTATCATAATTTACCAAATTATTATTCAATTTCTATTGCTATATCACTTAGGTGTGCACTTCTGAAAATTGACCCTTTAATTTTTTTTTTATGTTTCACCCACTTTCTCCATCATGCCCTTTATCAGGATACTCCACACAACAGGACCTAGATTACATTGATGACCTCAAGTTATTTAAATCAGTTTAGAGATGGTGGACTGAATCATTCTTCATCCAGGAGGAATTGAACTATATGTCAAGGCTGAGAGCCAAGAATCTTTTCTCAATAAAGATATTTGTCAAGCATGATTTGATAAAATGCTGGTAGATTTTTCATATTGTTTGTGTCATTATGACATTTGGAAATAAACTCTCCTACTGGGATTGGAACCCTCGCCTTTGTCTTTCAAAATCAAGCCGCTCAGACGAGGGTTCATATCCCTGTATTTCCAGATTTTTCATAATCAACCATCAATATCTACCAACAGTTTGAATAATCACACCCCTCATCCTGGCACTAGGGACACCAGTTTGAATTTGCTTTACTCAGATATCATCTCAATTATTTTAAAATACTTGTTAACATTAAATGTCTGATACTCTGGAAGTTTTATTATTATTATTATTTTTTTTATCCTACTGATCTTGATGATTTCCAAATTGATACGCTCGAATTTCGTAAGTATAAGTACAGTAAAATTCCTTTTATCCGACCTTGATGGGACCTACCCTAGAATGGATGTTTGGAAAAGTCGGATGTGTGGACGTACATTAACATATTAAAAAAAATCACTGGTATAATAAAGCATAATAAACAACACAACAGAGTGGAGGAGAAACAACCACCAATGGCCAAACATAAGCAAACACTGAAATGTCTGCGAAAATAACAGCCGACCTGAGCGCCATGAGTCGATAGTGGCGATAGCAACAACTAAACATCCACTCGATGGTCAGGTGTTTGGACAAATTCAACTTTTTATCCGACTTGGGACATTGAAGAAAAAAGTTGGATGTTTGGACTAGTCAGATATTCAAAGGTTGGATAAAAGGAATTTTACTGTACTCTGCCACTACTTCTTGACCTATTCACTTTCTCTATTAGTTGCATATGGTGCACTTTCTCTCCTTTATTTGGTCATTTTCTCCATATTCTTTTCCATGTATATGGGCTGGCACATCATCAGTGTGTGGCTTCCTTGGTACCTAAACTGACTGAAGCTGGTCAAGGTGTGGGAACATTCATTTTGTGTGAATCACAAGTTCTAATAGACCAGTTTCAAATCTATCCTTTCTAAAGTAATTGTATTTGAAGTGGTAGATCACTTAATGGATTATCTGAGGAGGACCTACTACCTGACAGTCAGCCTGCTTATAGGCAGTTTTACTTTACTGAAACTGCAATATATTCTGTGATTAGTAATTTGTTAAAGGTAATTGATGGAGATAAGTGTTGAATTTTGGTTCTTTTTGATTTGAGCACTGCTTTTGACACTGTTGTTCATAGCTACCTATTTGATGATTTTATTTATTTAATGATAATGAGGGCTCAGTTAAGAAGAACTTAATATAGAAAAAATCTTTCTAGTTGCTGGGATCAGTATTTACCCATTGAGTAACTATTTTCTAATTTAACAGGAATGGGCCTCATGCATTGAAGCAAATGTGGAACAGATATCCTTAATGGTGACTGAGGAACTTGTAGTGGGAAAAGTCAACTTCACTCAAGGGCAGGACCAGCTTATTCTACATCTAAATGCCAAACTTCATGGCCTCCCATACTGCTGGTGGTTTTATTTGGACCGAGCATCAGATGATGAGGTTAGTTTTAAGTCAAAAGTAATGTATTTTCTTTAACCTCTTCCATACAATGATGCCTACGTAGGCATCATGAGGCATGAGTGGGTATATGAGGATGCTGGCATTGGCATCTTGATAATATTTATTTTGTAGTTGTAACAGAGTGATCCCTGAAGTATGTGAACTGGCTTGATTGAATTTTCTTTGTATATTATTACTCAAATTGAAAAAGAACAAGTAAATCAGCAGCGACTTTATATTTTATAACGAGTATTGTGATATTCTATGCCTTTGTTTTTGGGCTACCTCCCTTTGGTATATGTATGTATTGTGATGCCTCATTGTACATCAGGGATCCAATGCTGCGTGCAAGAATTTGACTCATATTGAAGAGGTTAGTATCCAGGAGGAATGCAGTTACATAAGAGGAGAAAATTGATGTATAATTTTCTCCCTCTTCCCTGGGGAGGGAGGAATGATCATTGGCTGGGTAGTAGTTTATTGTGAGGTTGGGAATACCTATAATATAGATAATTCTTCTAGATTAACCTTTATCTAAATGACAAATTATGGTTATGTGACAGTATTGTGGTAAATGTCCAATGCATCATTACATCTTTCGTTTTTTAATTAATTTTTTATTATTATTATTATTTTTATTATCTTTATTATTATTATTATTTTTTTTTTCAAAATTCTATTTTTTTTTTTCAAACTTCCTAAAGGATTATATAAACAGTGTACCTTTAATATCACCCCCATGAAAGTACATACATACTATTTGCCCCATATAAGGGAGCTAGCCAAAAATAAAAGCATAAAATCCACTCCCACCCATTCCATCCCAAATACTGTACTCCACTCACATTCACCCCTTTACTCACTCTTATCATGGCTGCTCCTGGATGACAGATCATCTCTGCATTTCACCCACTGCCCTGGGTCAATGTAGCAAGACACTGCACATCCACAGCAAGGCCGTTTCATTTAATCAGTGACCCCCATCTCCGTCCCCTCATGCAGGAAAAGAGAAGGTGAGGAGAAATCCCTTTGAGCTGCATCAAAATATCATTCACACATACTTCCTCCCCCCATCCCCCACCCACTCCCCTCCATGCATCACAGCTTCATCCATACACAACCATTCTCCATTCACCCCTATCTTCTGTCTTTGACCTTCCTCAACAGACATTGCCCTTTTTCCCAATCCCCCTTTCACCCCATCCATCCATCTCATCCTTGGTTGCCCCCCTCATGTTCACTCCTTCCACCTCTGCCTTCCACACCAATTGTACTAATCTCTCTTCACTCATTCTTTTCATGTGTCCAAACCATCCCAATACTCTTTCATCAACCCTTTCTCCCAACTCCCTTTCCACCCCCCCCACTCTGCTCCTCAACTCCTCATTTTTCACTCTATCCAGCCTAGTCCCTATCATACTTCTCGGGCACCTCACCTCAAATACATTCAAAATCCTCACTTATATTCCATGTTTATGCCTCATGCAGTGCTCTCCTTCATACAATCTCCTCTTAGCATCCATTCCCAAATGTCTAGTTCTCATTACACTTTTTAATCCCCCAAGGCACCTGCTTCTCTCAATATATATTCTACCTCCACTCCCACTCCTCCCTTTCCTGCCACATTCACACCTAAGTATCTAAAACTATCCACTTCCTCAAGTCTCTCTTCCTTCTCGCTTCCAATTTGCTGCCACATTCTCCCCTTGTACATCTCATTGCCTTACTTTTACCCACATTTATCTTCAACTTCCTTCTTTTGCACACCTTCCCAAACTCTGTCACTAACTTCCTTAATCCTTCCTCTGATCCTGTCACAAATGCAGTGTTGTCAGAAAACAACTGGCTTGTCTCCCACTTTTCTCCATTTTCTTTAACCATCTCCATTACCCTTGCATTTACCTCTCGCACTACCCCATCCATTTAGAAATTGAACAGCTAAGGTGACATAACACACCCCAGGTGAATTCCCATCTTTACCACAAACCATTCAATCTCTCCATTTCTGATTCTAACACAGCCTCTACTACTATTGTAAAAACTCTTGATTGCTCTTAACAGCTTTACTCCTGTCCCATATATCTGCAGTACCTCCCACAGTGCCTTCCTGTCTACCCTGTCATAAGCCTTTTCCAAATCCATAAAGGCCCAAAAAACATCTTACCTTTCCTAAAGCTTTCTCACATATCTGCCTTACTACAAAACTCTGATCCATGCAACCCTTACCTGTCCTAAACCCACACTGTTCCTCACCAATTACTCTCTGTTCCTCTCATAACCCTGTCAATCAAAACCCTCCCATAAGCCTTCCCAGCTGCACTCAACAAATTGATCCCTCTAAAACTACTATACTCACACTTGTCCCCTTTTCCTTTGTAAAGTGGAACTACACAGGCACTCCTCCAGTCGTCCTCTGGCATTCTACCCTCTTTTAGACAAACATTAAACAACCTCACTAGCCAGTCCTCCATCACTGTACCTCCCTTTTTTTAGACACTATGCATGATACCCATCCAACCTGGGTGCCTCAGCTGTTCTCATCATTTTAATAACTGTTTTCACCTCATCTTTCCATATTTCTCCTCCATTTTCTTCACTCATCACTGTTATTTTCTTAGTGCTTCCCTCTGCAACTACCTTTCCCACTCTATCCTCCTTCACATTTAGCAACTCCCTAAAATACTCTGCCCATCTTCCTCTTACTGCTCTCTTCCATTATCATCTCTTCATCTGCAACTTTTACATTTTCTTCTCTACTTGATTTGCCTCCTCTTCCCTTCTTAATTTCTTTCCAAAACATCTTTTTATTACTTTCATTTTTTCTGTCATACTCTTACCCATTTCACATCTGCTCTCCTGTTTGCCTCCTTTATCTTATGCTTTACCTCTCTTTTCTTTGTACCTATCATATGAGTCTCTTGTCCTATTTTGTAACCAATGTGTAAAAGCTTGCTTCTTCTTTTGTACAAACTTCTTTGCTTCCTCATCCCACCACTCACTACCCTTCCTTCTATTTCCTCCTTTCCTCCTTGTTCCACACACCAACTTTGCACACCTTTAGACTCCATCCTCAAACCATCCCCATTCCTCCTCCACTCCTAGTTCTACTCTATCTTTCACTCCCTCCCATTTCTCTCTCAGCTTTTCCTTGTACTCCTCCTTTTCTTTCTCATTTAAGCAGTTTTCCTCTTTCTCCACCTATCCTCCACTTTCAACTTATCTTCCAGAAAATCATCTGATATTCCTCCACTCTCTACCCTTAGAACATGTACATCCAAAACTCTTCCTACTCTACACCTGGTTACCACTATATAGTCCATTAATGCCCTATCTACCACCCTTCCATCCACCACCCTCTCCCACTCCTCCATCCACCACCCTCTCCCATGTATACTTATGCTTGACTTTCTTCCTAAACACTGTATTTGCTATCAACAGCTCTCTTTCTAGACACATATCCACCATCAACTCTCCATTACGATTTTTCCTTGAACTTCACACTTCCAGACCACTCTGTCTATTGGTTCATTTCCTACCCTAGCATTTAGATCTCCCTATATCCCTACATTGACATTTCTCCCTAAACCTTCTATGCACTCATTTAAATCTATCCAAAAAGCCTCCCTTTCCTCTACACTCTTACTACCAGTCCATATACACTTGCAAAAACCCATATCTCCCTAGTTTCACCTTCATCCACATTAACCTTGAAGAAACTTCCTTCCACTCCACCACACATTTACCTCTCTCTTCACTTACTAGTATAGCCACCCCTTCTCTCCCTTGTCCTCTCTTCACTCCTGACTTCTCATTGGATGAACATATAGGAAGCAGGATCCCTAGTCTCATCACTCCATTCCAATTTCTTGCCTATTATGCCCCCAACCCCACCACCACCACAGGGGATAAAAAGTATAATTTTGCTGAGTAAAAGCTCATACCAAAAGGTTCAGCCATACACCAAAGGGTACTCTTGAAGCTGAATAGAATTGTTGTTTTACAGCCAGAATAGAAAAGGTAAAACCACAAGCAAAAAGAAAGTTACTGGTAATTTTACTTATGCATCTATTTTTCCACAGTTCCTCATGAATTGGAGTTTACCTGTACTGGTTCAGCTAAAGGAACTTGATGCTAAGGTTGAACAGTTAACAGCAACTTTAGAATACAAGCAGAGGCAATTGGAAGAATTATTACCAGATAACAAAAACAGTAAGTTACAGGTGATATCACTGGTAATAAAAATGTTGCAGACAACCTGGCTGATAACATGTTAAAAGACTTGTTAGATCAGAAATGGAGAGCAAAACTATGAAAGGTTTTAAAACAAGGATGAGCAAGTTTGTGGATGAAAAGGGCATTATGTAATAGGTGAGAGCTCTTGAAGTTCAGAGAACAAATACTATATAAGCTTAAATGTATTTGTGTCACCTGTTTTATTTCACAACCCCCTTTAGTGTCTGAAGTTCAGAATTGCCAGAATTAGCTGATTTCACATCCAGCTTTCATTCCAAGTATATGCATTGTCTATTTCTTTCATTATTTGGTTAAGTACATATACCAAGGGCCTTTTCCCCCTTACCAGGGAGGTAGCACCAACTCCCATATGAACGATGTATCACACTACTTGCATTATAAAATATGAAGTCACTGATATATTACTCGTTCTCTTTTACTCTGAGTAATAATGAACACAGAAAACGTGATCAAAGCAGTTCACAGAATCTGGAGGTAGTCATGTACAACTACAAAAAATATATATGGTCAAGACGCTGACACTGGCATCCTTGTTTACCCACTTGCACCTCATGACGCCTCTGAAGGCCTTATTGTACCGAAGTGGTTCAAGACTTAAATATTAAAGATTTAACATTAAAGATTTATATCAACAATCTTTAAGGATATTTGTATTTAATTGTTTTTCTTATAATCACCTTAGAAAAGAAATCACCGCAGAAATCTGTGGACACCATAGGACCTTCTGCATCATCAGTAGTTAATGATGGGATATCAAGCATATTTGAGAAACATCTCAGCTGTAATTACCAAGCAATACATGAGGCTATAACAAAAGCAAAGTGAGTTTCATTATATATGTGTGACTTTTTCTGCATAGAATAGTCACATTGATGTAAAAGGTACTTCGTTTTCCTCTTCTTCAGCTTCTTCTTTGTCTCCTTCCTCCTCCTCCTCCTCCTCTTCTTCTTCTTCTTCTTCTTCTTCTTCAAGGATTTTTAATCAGAAGAATATGCTTTGCAAGTTTTCATAAAAGATAACTAATTCCAACTAGGAAAATATGGTTTGGAAATTTTTAAAATGCATGTATTTTCACATTAAAGAATATCTTTTGTAAGAGCTTTCCTCATACCCATTTAATTATTTTCAAACAGAAAAATATCTGAGCTCAGCCAAGATGCTCCATTAGCTGCTCTCAGCACTGAAGAAGCAGAAAACAATGTGGAAAAGGAAGAGGAAGAAAGGACAGTAATTACAGCACAAGAGGTAAAGTGAATTATTTTGCCAACAAAGGATTGGGGAGAGAGGGTATTTCATCATAGTTATTGAACAAAACTTTCAGGCTGCAAAAGAAAAATATTAGAGGAAACCCAAAGTGGATGGATCAACAAAGATATAAACTTTATTCAAATTTTAACCCCCATGTAAGGTATTACATACATACATACCAAGGACCTTTTCCCCCTTACAAGGCAGGTAGCCAAAGTCAAATGGCATAATTCCACTCCAACCCATTTCATCCCCCCCATTCACCACTCCTCTCTTTCTCCCTCTCATTTTGGCTCCTGGACAACAGGTCATTCTTGCATCTTGCCCATCACCCTGGGTCAGAAGCCATGCAGCAACACACTGCACATCCACAGCAAGGCAGCTTCATTTAATCAGCAATCCCCCCCCACACACACACACACCCTCCATCCCCTCATGCAGTAACATTGAAGAGGGGGCAGAAATCCATTTGAGCTGCATCAAAATATCATTCACACATAACCACTCCCTAAGCCACCCCAACCCCCATCCATATATTACAGAAGGGTATTGATTGCACAAATTCTATGCAGTCATTATTCTAGTGACTTAAATGACACACATATGATAATTGGAAATCAAAGATATAGAAGTTGGAACTAGGGTTTTTTTTGCCAATTCCACTCCTAAAAAATGTAAAGGCAGAAGAGGGTCTAGGAGTTTTCTAATCAGTACCCTAAGGTTTGGGTCTTATGTGTGTGGATGTGGTACAGATGAGAGTAATAGGCAGTATGTTTGTGAGAAGAAAGATGGATGTGTTGGCATTGAGTGAAACTAAGTTGAGATGGAGGGGCGAGTGTGAGTTTGGGAGTGTAGTTGGGAAGTTTTCAGGAGTGAAGAAAGGACAAGGGAGAGAAGGGGTGGCTATACTAGTAAGTGAAGAGACAGGTGAACATGTAGTGGAGTGGAAGGAGGTTTCTTCAAGGATGAAGGTGAAATTAGGAAGGGAAATGTGAATTTTTGTAAGTGCATATGGGCTAGGTAGTGAGAAGAGTGTAGAGGAAAGGGAGGTTTTTTGAATAGATTTAAATGAGTGTATACAGTGATTAGGAAGAAAAGTCAATGTAATGGTATTGGGAGACATTAATGCTAGGATAGGAAATGAAACAATAGATGGAGTGGTTGGGAAGTGTGAAGTTCAAGGAAAAAATTGTAGGTCCCTTTCTGTGTTGTCTTTTTTAACTTCCTTTTTACCAATTTTATATTGTCCCAATATTCTATTTTAACTTTTTCCAAATTCCATTATACTGCATTTCTTGATGTTGAAGGTCACTTCACACTTTTGATTCCATTCCCAGACTTCGTCCAGGTCATTTTGTAGTGATTCACAATTTTCCTCTGTACTTATTTTCTTCAGTAGTTTTGCATCATTTGCAAAGAAGTTCATATAACATCCCACACCTTCATCCATGTCATTTATATATATGGCAAACATTATTGGAGCCAATACAGAACCCTGCAGGACTCCACTTATCATCTCTTCCCAGATCAAATTCTTGTCTCTAAGTACTACCCTTATTTTTCTACCATTCAAGAAATCTTCCATCCATTCTAATAACTTTCCTTGTACTCCACCTATTATTTCAAATTTGCTTAGTAGCTTTTTCTGTGGTACTTTATCGAATGCTTTTTGTAAATCTAAGAAGGCACAATCTGCCCATCTAATCATGTGGTACCTTTCTTGCATTATTTCTATTAGTTTCAAGTAAAAACAAATCAAGTTTGTGGCACATCTTCCACATCTAAATCCAAATTGTTTTGAATTTAGTATATTCACTTTCAAATGTTTAATCCATTTACTTTTAATAACTTTTTCACATGTGTTTGCAATTGTATTTGGAAGGGAGACTGGTTGATTGGATTTTCCTTGTCCCCTCCTTTGTATATTGGTACAATATTTGCATTTTTCCAATCTTGTACTTTTCCTTCCTTCAGTGAGAACTTAGTTATCTTGTGTATTTTGTCCATTAGTTCATCTATACATTCTTTTAATATCCAATTTGTAATTCCATCCGACCCATGTGATTTTTTGACATCAAAGTTTTTTATGTGTCACAATTATTTCTTTCATTAGGGGAAATTTTCTCTCTGCCCCTCCTCCCAATTTTGTGTACTTTCAGTTGTGAATACAGATTTAAAATGTTAGTTCTTAATTTCAGCCATTTCTACATCATCTATATATTCATTATTTCCTTCATGCAGTTTCACTATTTCATGTTTATCTTTTAGTTTGTCATTCATATACCTGTAGAGTAGTTTAGGTTGGTCCTTGCATTTTCCTATAATGTCTTTTTCATAATTTCTATTTTCTTCCCTGTACATTTTTACATATTGGTTTCTTAGTTTGATGTATATTTGCCATTTGCTTTTTTTTTTTTTTTTTCTCTTTTCCTTTTCCATCTAGGAATGAATGCACAGAGGAATGATTATGCTCCCAATGTGGTACAGAACAGACTTATATAAGAGAGATTGAAAGGAATAGGCTGTGTATTTAAGATGAGGTTTTTGAGAATGTGTACAATGAGAAAATATGGACAGAATAGGTCCTAGCAAAAAGTTGTCTGAATAGAGCAGTGTTGACATATTTTGAGCATATGGAAAGAATGAATGAGGAATGACAAGTAGAGTATTGAAAGTACAAGTAAATGGAGTAAACACAATACAAAAACCTAGAATGAGATGGATGGATGGATAGATAGAGTGAAAAGAGCTCTGTATGCAGGGAAGAGTGCAAAAGATAAGAAAGTATGGAGAAAGATTGTGAAAAGATGAATGAATGACATAGCTCAAAGGAATGTTCCCTGCATCTGCTCCATAGATGAGTGGAGATGAGGAAGTTGGGGTTAGGGGGCATTCATTCCATTCACTGCCTCAGATCTCTCTTGCAGGAGACCTGCAACCCCCAGGTAGCTGGTGATGGCCATCAACTTTGTTCACAAATCATTCGGAAGAGATTTTTCTTCTTAGAATGTAGTATGAGTTAGTCTTTCTTAAGATGTTCTTCTGATCTTTGTACAATTCCAGGCTGATCGTGACAAGGAAGAAGAGGAGAAAAGAAGAGAGAAAATTCAGAAGATTATTAGAGGCGAGGCCCTTGAGCCATCTCAGACTCAGAGGAAAAAGAAGAAAAAACTGAATATATAATGTTATGTGATGTTTGTGACTGAAAATTTTGACATAAAGGTCATACATTTTCATTTGTAAAAGTTTGAGTGGTAGAGTTATATTGCATTTATATTTTTTTATAAAGGAGTCGGCTTAGTCACAATTCTCATTTTATTGTATATATCAACACAGTTGATTCCTTCTATAAACTTTGGAGTATATACATAGGGGTTTAGTAGCTAATATTTTATATTGTTTTTGAGGTTGAGTGATTAATAACTTGAAATCAATGAACTACACAGTAATTACATCAGCCAGTTTACCTTCAACCTGTGGTTGCTTTACCCAGTTTTCTATACTCAATTGTTTTGATGCCATTTATTCTAATTGTTTTAAGGGCTTTTGCATAGATGGTTTAATGAATTTAACTGGTAATAATAACAACAACTATGACAGCAGGTTTCACTGACTGAATACCTGTATCCCACATTAGTTGGCAGTGGTCTTTGGACCCGCCCACTGATTCTCTGGAAAGAAATGTTTGTTGTATGTGGGGACTGTTTCCATGTTACCAGCTCATAGCAGTATGAGGAGGGGAGAAGTTGCCACTTGTCAGTTCTCTTTGTGGTAAAGGGTGGAGGAAATAAAGTTGACAGAGCTCTTGAGCCTGATCAGGAGATTGACTGTCAGCTCCTTGGAGCTGCACCTTCAGACAAAAGTGTGTCAACAGATTTTGAAGATGAGCAGCAGAGATATGATTCTCTGACATCCATCTCATAGGACCACCACTTTCAAGTACCCGTAATTGCTCCCTGAACTTAGGTATTTGCACAGAATCTTTCTTGGTATAAGTACATTGCTCACAGGTCCAGTGGTGGGTACCTTCTTATGGTGGTCTTGGAAGATGGACAGCAGAGCTGCCCATTTTCAAAACCTATCAATCCCCTCAATTCCATCAGGAAGTTTAGCCCTGAGGGGCTGACACTCCGTCTCTGAGTTAGACCTAGGATATCTCTCTCTAAACTTCAACTGTATTTCTTACACCTTTTCACACTTTGAAAGCCGATAATCAGTAACTGTTCCCCATCTACTACTTTCAACTGGTGACATAGGAACACACACCAGTACAACTTGTACAACAGTCCAAAGTTTTCTCCTAGGGAGCTGCTGTAGGGCTGTGGGTGTTCACTTAGTGAAAACTTGAGGCAATAATTGCTATTATTACACCCCACTTGTTTTGATTGTTCATGTTGAGAAACATTACTCACTTATGTTTTACATTACCTTGATAGCATAATATAAAAAACAATAAAAATTATCACCTGTGGTTGCTGATTCAATGAAGTGGCCTTGTTGTGATGTGCTGTGTCTTGCTGCATTGCTTCTGACCCAGGGCAATAGGCAAGATGTAGGGATGACCCATCATCCAGGAGGAGCCAAGATGAGGAGGAGGAAGGGAGGAGTGGTGAATAGGAGTGGAATGGGTGGGTGAGGAATTATACCTTTTGACTTTGGCTTCCTCCTTTGCAAGAGGGGAAAATGCTTTTGGTATATGTATATATTATGTATGTTTTGATTGTTCATGTTGAGAAGCATTACTCTCACTTATGTTACCTTTTTGGCTACCCCCCGTGTAAGGGGGAAAAAGCCTTTGGTATATGTACATATGTTACCTTCATAGCATAATATAAAAAAAAAAAAAAAAAAATTATTGTTCAGTTTCCAGTAGCAGCTTTATTTCTTTACTATTAGTTTGTAATGAAAGCTGTGGAAGAGCACATTTGTATAAAAAGATTAGTTGCTAGAAAAAAGAATGAGCACAAACACCATCCTTCAGCTTTAAAAATTCCTTTGTAAGGAAGCACTGTCCTAGCCCTCTTTCAGAAGGATCAACCAATCCATCCACTGCCCTAGGTCTCTCTTGCTGGGGACCCATGTCTCCCAGGTAACCATCATAGCCATCAGATTGGCCCATAAGTCATGCAAGACATGATATATTGGGTTATTGCCCGAGTATGGCTAGGGTAGGGCAGTGTAAGGTAATTACAGGACAGGCACTCCAAGACCACTCCCAGAACTGTGTACTTTGCTTGGCTCACCTTCTATTTTCTGCATGAGGAGAGATGGGGATGGGTAGCCTTGCTGTGGATGTGCTGTATCTTGCAGCATTGCTTCTAACCCAGGCAGTGGGCAGGAGACGGGGATGATCCTTCATTCATGAGGAGCTAAGATGAGAGGGAAACAATGGTGGTGGATGGAAGTGGGCATGCCTTGACTTGGGGATCTCCCTTGTAAGGGAGGGAAAAAGCCCTCAATGTGTTGACGGATAGAGAGGAGATGACCCAATGAGCATTACCACTTACCTGTATACTGCAATTAAGTAAATTGGTTAAATACATGCACACACCCTGTTCACCCCTCATTCACTTCCTGTCTTTGCACTGGATTCCGTGGTGGGAGTCTGTACCACAGGAGCACCATAAGGAGGTTGTGTGGCAGCAGTTAGCTTCTCTGAAGGGGAAGTAGAGCCTCACCCTTCTGACAAAGAGGAAAGCTCATACTAGAACACCTAGGTCTCTTAATCGAACACTAACTGCCACTTGTGTGGATGATTGGGCCCAGGACATAAAACACCACCAGTTCCCAAAGCAGGTTTCTGTCCTGGGTCCAAACATCTGCACAAGTGGCAGTTACCGAGTGTTGGATTAAGAGGACCGAAAGACCATTGCTGGCTGTGGGTTTCCAGTTAAAGAGGCAACATTTATTGTTATCTAGCCACAGGAGAAAAAAAATCTTAATATAATTGCTCACTTTATTGGCAAGAACTTACATCCACCAAGGCATCTTTACTATAACCAGGTGATAATGAAAAACAACTTATTATGACCTCATATATTTACAAGTCTTTGCAGTCTCCTCTTGTATATACTAAATTAAAGCTATCTGATCTCATATAAAATTCATCAAGTAATTAACATTACAAAATCAAGACCCCTTCCTCAACAACATGTATAGTTCCTCAGATTAGGAACCTCTTTTGTGTAAGGATTTGCCAGAAGTTATTCATATTCCTCATAGTTGTGAACACTCTGGGGCATATCCAAAAACCATGAAAAGACTTGTGGTAACCTAGTAATAACTGAGAAAATGTGACCACAGCCTCTACTTTTCAATGAAGGGATGAAGAACAAATATAAAAATAATAATCTAATAAATAGAACATGTACATCCAAAACTCTTCCTACTCTTCTCCTGGTTACCACTATGTAGTCCATTAATGCCCAATCTACCACCTGTCCACCACCCTCTCCCATGTGTACTTATGTTATACTTCTTTCTTAAACACTGTATTTGCTATCATCAACTCTCTAGACACATCACCATCAACTCTCCACTACAACTTTTTCCTGGAACTCCACACTTCCCAACCACTCCATCTATTAGTTCATTTCTTACTCTAGCCTTAAGACCTTCCAGCACCACTAAATTGACATTTCTCTCTAAACCCTCCATGTACTCATTTAAATCTATCCAAAAAGCCTCCCTTTCCTCTACACTCTTCTCATTACCAAGCCCATATGCACTTACAAAAACCCACATCTCCCTTTCCAGTTTCACCTTCATCCACATTAACCTTGAGGAAACCTCCTTCCACCACACATTTACCTATCTCTTCACTTACTAGTACAACCATCCCTTCTCTCTCTCATCCTCTCTTCACCTCTGACACCCTCCCAACTACACTTCCAATCTCAAACTTGTCCCTCCCTTTCAATTTTTACTTTCATTTGTACCACATCCATGCACATCACATTAAAGCCCAAACCTTAGGGTTCTGGTTGTAAAACTCCCAGATCTTAAGGAATGTCCTCTTTGGGGCTACAGAGAGTAGGATGCTTAGTCCTATTCCCATCCCGTTTTTGTCACTTTTTACAACTGAAGCAGGAACACTCAGTGGCAGTATTCTTCTCCACCACAGGGTTTAGAAAAGAAGAAGAAGAAAAAAAAAAAAGGGGGGGGATAAACATTCAGAAAAGTGGTACAGGACAGCATTAAGATTGGGGGACAGCATAACTGAGGGACAGTCACATTATAATAAAGTATCATAATTTCTCTATGAATAGAGTTTTCCATCACAGACTAAATGATGTGTGGCTCTGGTCCATAGGGGTGTCCCGTATAGAAGTATTAGCTGCATGCTGCTAAGCAGCTGTTAACCCCACAATAACATGGAGCTATACCACAAATGGGTGTTTGTGTGTGTATGTTATATGTGTATATATATATATATATATAAAATATCCTCCAACTTTCTTTTATCACCACCATAATTTCATCTCTTCAGCATAATTGTCCCAAGAACAAAAGTGCTGGTTAACAGTAATGAACTATAATTCATACATGACATAGTATGTTCCCATTTTTAATATATTCACTCTGCATTCTGTATTATTGAATTATCAGAAGAAAATGAAAAAGAGGATGGGAAAAAAGATGATAATAATAAAAAAATAAAACATTAATATAATTTGGCCTATGATCAAGTCTTTATCCTAAAGTCAACAAAATAATTTCCTCAGCTGTTCCTAGGCAACATGAAGTACTATTTCAATTCTCTGTTTACCCCAGACCTATTCTGTAATGAGAATGAGCAACTTTTTGAAACAAATCTTATAAAAAAAAATGTATGTGCATATATCTATGTATTTAGTGCATTTATACATTATATATATATATATATATATATATATATATATATATATATATATATATACATATAGAGCAATTATACATCATGTATATACATGTCTTAATAAAGATGGTAAGGCTGTATGGATGCATGCTTATATATTCACACACTGGTATATTCATATGGAAGTTAGATTAATACATATTAATGCCAAGCATAATTCAAACAATTCCATAAAATTATGCCTAAGAATAAAACTAAATACCAAGTACGTAGGAAGCTTAGTAATTCAAATCAAAGCCATATTATTTCTACAACACTGGGCACTATTCATTTCACAAAAATCAATTACATGAATTAAATAGGAACTAAAATCAATCATAGAAGTTATATCATCCATCTGGATTAACTAAACCATGGGAAAAAATCTACCTATCATCATTCATATAAATACCGAAATAAATATATCTTGTTACTTGAGTAATTATGCAAACCAAAACATTACGGCAATAAATATAACTCAGCAATAATGGCACTGAAGTGTTCAAAGCCTGACAAAATTTGTGACACAAATTTGTTACCATATACAACTCCAAAATCCCTTTTGCAGAGACCCTGCAAGAAAAAAAGTATGCAATGGCCCCTGGCTAGGCCCAAAAATCTTTGGGCTGATCCAGTTCAGAGCAGCTTCAGTCGAGGTGAAAAAGATACCTGTAATGCACAACCCTTTATATTTTGCATTGAAGCTCAGCATTGTAGCTAACAAATTAAAAGTAATTATAAACTAAATCAATCTACATTTATTAATCCATATGGTTAGTATGATCAAGGAGTATCCAAAAAAGTATGACTAACATATGCTGTGAATGTGGACAAGATTAAAGTGATGCGATGTTCAAGGAGTGATGAGGTTAAATGTCAGTGTGAAGGGCAAGAAGTTTGAGGCATTGGAGAATTTTGGGTGTCTGGGGTCACATGAGGTCATGAATGGATGCCTTGATGTGGAAATGAATTATAAATATAAAGTAAAGGAAGAGGGTAAATGTCTGGTTGGAATAAAAAGTGTTATGAGAAATAGTTATTTTGAGATGATTGTAAACACACATATATATATATATATACTGGTATATATGCATGGGAGGGAGTGGTGGGGGATGAGGGAGTATGTGTGAATGATATTTTGTCACAGCCCAAAGGGATTTCTCCTGTCTTCTCTTTTTCTGCACGAGGGGGCAGAGAGGGGGGGGGGGTTAATGATTAACCCCTTCCATATGATGAAGCCTACTTAGGCATTGTGCAAGTGGGTACTGTATATGAGGTTGCCAGTGTGGGCATCTTAATTATATTTATTTTGTAGTCGTAGCCGAGGGACCCCCATATAATGTGAACTGGCCTGATCATATTTTCTGTGGGTATTAATATTCAGAGTGAAAGAGAAGTAATACAGCTGAATTTTATATTTTATAATGCAAGTATTGTGATGCATCATCGTACATCAGGCAGCTGATGCTGTCCACGAGAATTTGACTCATATTGAAGAGGTTAAATGAAGCAGCCTTTCCGTGGATGTGGTGTATCTTGCGGCATTGCTTCTGACCCAGGGCAGTGGGCAAGATGCAGGGATGACCCGTTATCCAGGAGCCATGAAAAGAGGGAGTGGTGGTGAATAGGAGTATGTAGGGATGAAATGGGTGGAAGTGGATTTATGCCTTTGACTTGCTACCTCCCTTGTAAGGGGGAAAAAGCCATTGGTATATGTATGTGTGTGTGTGTATGTGTATATATATATATATATATGTATGTATATATATGTATATATATATATATATATATATGTATAGATATATATATGTATATATATGTATATATATGTATATGTATATATATATATATATGCATATATATATATATACATATATATATATATACATATACATATTATATATATACATATATATATATATATATATACATATACATATATATACATATACATATATATACATATACATATATATACATATACATATATATACATATACATATATATATATATATATATATATATATATATATATATATATATATAACAATCCTAAAAGAGAAAAAGTGACTAACATAATCCTAACAGTGTATCAAAATTGTTTTACAGGGATTTTAAAAATCAAAATCATAAAGAGTAGAAATGTCTCTGTAGCTATTTAAGAAACTATATTAACAGGCTGACAATAATAATATCATAAACACTCATAAAAATTTTACATAATGTCACCTACACCCAAGTTAAAGTGAAAAAAACATTAATTCTAGCAATATTTGACAAAAGTGTCATAGGCAAAGCTGCCACACTCATTCAAGATTCTGGACAACTGAAGGAAGAAAAAAAAAATTTGTAAATTGACTTACAATTAAGTGGTAATATCCACTCTACAAGACCCACACAAACGTAAAGCATTCTTTATACAGCTAATGATAAGTTAAAAACTATAACCAAACTCTTTAGAAATAAGATAAATGGTTAAAAGATGGATACATAGTCTATCACTCAACACAATCTTGCTTCTACTAGTTCACCAGAGGTACCATGTTATTTATTAGATCAATAACATAAGACTGAAAATTGAACACACTGTTAATTCATCTTAATATCTACATATGTTTAAATAGTTCATCTGGCATTGTAAGTCTAATTCCATTAACTAAGTGTAACTGGTTGATGATCCATGTTTTCTAACATGAAAGTTAGAAAATAAAAATAAGCTTGATGATTCTTTGTACTTCAAAGGATACCTTGTGGGCAGCAATTCTTGTAACACTATGAATAAATCTTATTGCCATGAGAAAAAACTGCCCAAAATCCATTCCACCATCCATACACACTTCAATACCTAGTTCAAATATCCTTCATAAATACCTACCAAAACCATACAATCAACCCTCATCTGCCATAAGATATTTTTACACACAAAGTACTGATGAGGGATTGAGATTCTTTGATCTATAACTTAATAAAATGCATTCTTTTATATACCTACTTACATTAAAATTTACAAATACACCATGTGCATCCAATACATATTCAGCAAATCAAGTGGTTCTACACAGTCATTGAATCTCATCTGAATCATTATTAGCTCACACAGGACACAGAAATTAATTTCTCTGCTCCGTTCTTTGGGCAACAAAACACTTCAGCTATCCAGTGCTTTAATTGGGTTCAATCAATGAAACAATGTATTTCTCCAAATCACTTGCACATCCTAAAATGTAAAGCTTCTCAAATCTATCAATATGAAGATTTGTATCCACACCACCTAGTCCATTAATTGCCCTCCACACCTTATATATCTTCACTCCCTTAGTTCTAACCTGAGTAGTACCTCACCAGTCCAGTGGTTTCTAACCAATTTACTCATGTGATGTTTTTTCATAATCATGTGATATTTATTCATAATCTTTGGATATAACTTGAACAGTGATCAAAACTACATCAATCACTCAACAAATGTGTCTCCCCTATATGGGTATTCACAATTATCCAATGAACCTATTCTATGAAGTCCCCATTTTTGCTGGAGACTGCAGTTATGAAAGTTGTGTAGTCATTACTAGGCATGCTACTGTGCCATAAAAGGTGATACTTTGTTGCATTGTATGAAAATTCACCACAGAATTAACTTTATGTGAATTTGAACTATGTGGAACACACCCTCACATATATAGAGGACATGGTGAACTAATTCTTCGTCTGCCCCTCTCCCCTCTTCCAAAAGGAAATTTCTGCATACTCCAGGGGTACTCAGACCACCAGATAAGAAGTGCAAGTATGTACGGTCCTAATCCAAATGCATACCTCTGGTGCTCTATATCCATTCCAGATCTTCCCACTTTGCTTATCTTTACAAAATCTGCCAGGTATGACTCCTTGATATTACTCATGAGCTTCCAGATATAATCAACACTTCTTTCAATTTATTGTTTGTGTTGTATTAATGCTAGGTAGTGTTTCATTATATGATCCATATCTGTGTGGTGTATACATCTAGCACATAATTATGATATCTGGAACTAGGCTCGTTTTGTGTTGATATCATGGCCGGATGGTGACTCATCTGGATGCATGCTAGTGCGACTAGTATTTCTTGGGAATGTTTACTTTTTGAAGTTTATATCTGGATAATAATAACTACTGCCTTCAATTTCACTGACTGGAAACCTGCAGTCCCATAATGGCTGGCAATGATCCTCAGACCTTCCCATATGTCTCTTTAAGAAGAAATGCTGGTCTATTATCTGCCTTGTATTAGTGTGGGGTTGTTGTTGTCGTTCCCTAGACTGTCTGTCCGAGCAGTCCCGTCTCCCCAAGGAAGGCCACAGCCGAAACTGGGTTTTCCCACAAATCCTTTATAGAGTGTATGTTGTGTTGTTTGCGTGCATGATTGTGTATAATGCAGTCTTCCATTATGTGTTGTATGGTATGGGGTGAAGTGTTACATCCTGGGCAGCTGTTCACAACACGGTCGTCCAGCCTCTTCTGGTAGCTTAGAAGTGCTGGGTGGTGACCGCATCGCAGTCTGGCCAAGTGGACTCTGTCCTTTCGTGGGAGAGAGGATTCAGAAGGGTGGATATCAGGGGGTCTGGCATGCAGCAGTGTGTTGTCTTTCAGTGTGTTAATGGAGCGGTGAGTGATATGATTATGAATATGTTTCCGGAGGCTGGTATTTGGTGGTTGTGGAGGAAGAGAAGAGAGTATCTGTGCGTAATAAAGGTCTTTGGGTGTAGTTTTAATGTTTCTAATGTTTCTTGGTGTGTGTGGGTGTTCTGCTATGTAGTGTAGCGGGTGTGATGTGTTTGTGGTGGCTGCAGCAAGTGTTTGTGTGCCTCTCATGTCGAGGTGGTCCTTGACTTTGAGGACTTTTGTTTCATGGTGTAAATGGTCTGTAGGTGATGTATTTGTGCAGCCTGTAATTGTTTTTAGGGCTTTGTTTTGTATGATTTGAAGGGTGTTGTGGTGTGTCTCACTGAGATTAGGAGCCCATGCAGGACTCGCATAATTCATCACTGAGCGTATGCATTGTTTGTATATTGTTATATTAGTTTCTTTGTTTTGTCCAAATGTTGTTCCAGTGATTGATTTAAGTGCATTAAGTCTAGGTGTGCATTTGTTTTTTATGTTTGTGAGGTGTTGTTTGAAAGACATGGATGTATCGTATGTTACACCAAGAATTTTCGGTGTGTTTGTGTGTGGTATTAGAGTGTTGTTGATGTAGAGATGAGGTATGTATTTGTGTTCTTTTGTCCAGTTGGTGAGAAGTGTTGCTGTAGATTTGGTTGGAGCTATTTTGAGTCTGTTTGTGATGAACCATGTGTTGAGTGTGTCAAGGTAAGGCTGGGGTTGTGGGGTTGTGTGGGGTTGTTTCTGTCACTGGCTTACGGTACAGTAGTAGGTCAACAGGAGTAGTCACCAGTTATCAGCTCTCTTAATGTGAACCAGTGGAGGAAACCTAGTTACAGTGAGACAGATCTTGGACCCAGTCTAAGGACCATAGGAGGTTATATCTCCAGAGGGAGGGGAGGATGTTGATGGCATTTGAAGATGTGCAGCAGGGATATGCTTCTCTCCAATGTCTGTATTGCACTGGTCACTTTATATATCTGGAGATGCAGTACTATATTCTTTACCATGTGATCCATGACCAACCCAGAACTTACTACTGCTCACCTTAGGGTTATGGGTATCCTACAAGAAGGAATTGAGGCAATAGACTAATTAATTCTTCAATCTATATCAGAATGTCATCACCTGCATTTTTTACTTCACCACCATCTGTTTTCTGAAACATCTTGCCCAATTCACTTCACACCTGAACTCATTTCTACATCCCTTGATAACCCTCTATTCTCCCTTCTGTTTTCTTTGTCATTTTCTTCATCTACTAATGATTCCTTATTTTCACATCTCTCTACTCCTATATATTTCATACTACAGGGAGATCTTGCTTCCACTTAACCCTCCTGTCATTTCTAATTTTTGTATACTCCCTTCATGATTCTCCCACTGATCTTCGACTCAATTTTCTCTAATTCTTTCCCAACAACCACCACTACCTATTCCATTTCTCTCAGCCCTTTTCACTTTAGATACATCTCTTTTGTAACAGTTACCCAACAACTTTCCTCACACTCCTGAAAATGTTTGTATGCAATTATCATTCACTCCCATACATCTCCTAGCATACAATAGTGCAATACACTTTCATTTTCATTCTGTTTAGCACTGAAAATGATGATAGCTTGAGAAGAGAATCTGTGAATATTGAAAAATTTGGTAGTTTCTGTACACTTCTTGAGACATTATAAGTTGAAGAAGGTGGATAAGAAAGAAGTATATTCAAGAAGAAGCTTGGTGCTAAACTAGTCAGGAATAAACTTGGTCCTTCAACCATGTCTTCTTTAACCACCTTCCTCAACTTTCTTTGTAATGCTATTAAGGACTGGAGGGCTTTAAGAGGTCATGGGAACAAATCAAAAAGACTCCATGTCTCAAGGATGTGAAGAAATAGTTTTTTATAAATGCATACCTACTTAAGAATAGCTTAGAAGGTGATATAGCCCAAGGTGGAACAGTACATGAATTTAAATCTAAAGATGGTAATTGGAAATCAAGGATATAATTACATATGAACTGTACATGAATTTCATGGTAGATATGATAGCTACAATTCACCTGATAATTATTTGAACTTGTTCCATGTTTCAAAGCTTTAAAAAAAAAAAAAAAAAAAAAAAATTATACATTGCATAATACAAACTTATCAAGGTCATTCACAAACATGCAAGAAAAAATTACCAATAGATTAATTCCCACTCTTCTAATTCCTCTTCCTTCACCTGAACATCGTCTACTGGAACAATTTTAGTTTCCTGGAGATCATTCTCGGACTTAAGTGGCATCTCTTTTACACTTATATCTTCCAGATCCTCTTCTTGTTTACATATTGCCATGAAAAGATTGTCACATTTAATCTCTTCCTCACTTTTAACACATGAAATTTTAATATTATCAACCTCAGTACTTGTGTTTTCTTCCTCTTTTATTTTCACATTGTTTATGTCAAATATGCACCCATTTCCACCAATTCTCTGGTTACCACCATCAGGCTTTTCAATTTTCTCTTCATTACAACTATGAACCATCTCAACATCAACTTCTTCAGATTGAGATTCACCCAACGTCACCTGTTCTACATCACTTAGATTTCTCAAGTTGTCAGAAAAACTATCCTTCTTCAAACATATTTTCTTCCCTCCTATCTTTTCTACAATATTTTCATTTTCATTCATAGGGACTGTTTTGGGTTTTTCAGCTTCAACCATGGCAATTTTACCTGAAATAGGTCCTCCACTCTTAATTCGTACTTTAAACACATCTGCTGTGCCCTCTGACAACAGATTGAGAGGATTCCTTTTCCTCTTTCTTGAAGAACTTGTATGATCTGTTTTTTCTGCTTCTGTAAAACAGCTTGCATTTACATCTCCTGTGGGATTTATAACTCTAGTTTGTGAAACTACATGTGGCTCCATGGCCTGCAAGCAATTTTCAGAATCTGTATTTGACTTTTCAGAATTAGCTTTACAGGAATTTTCTTCTTTCATGTAATTTCCTGATCTTGCTTCTAAATTTCCCGTTGTATCTACAGTCGTAATATTTTCAACAGATGTCTCTCTGTCCTTACACAATCTGGTAAAAAGAATCTTTCCCCTATTTTCACACTTCTTTTTGTCAACTTTTCCCATATCTAACCCATCTGACCCACCTGGTATGACCATACACACTGGGGGAGAATCTGGGTCTTCTCCTAAACCTATTCTCCACTCTTTCTCTGAAGTTTTGTCAATTTTGCCATGCCTTTTGCTTGATGGGTTCCAAGTTACTCCATTCTTGTCGTATGAACTATCAAATGTAGCATCAAGCATGCCCTTTAACTCCATAATCCGTTTTGTAAACTTGCTCTTTCTTCTTTTCCCATTTGAAGAGCATTTATCCATATCTGCCAATGAATATGAATCTTGACTTGTATTTATTTCAATAATTTTCTTGGCTGATTCTGCAATTGTTCCATTTCCTTCTGATGACTTGGATGTTTTTGCAGGAATAGTTACATAACATAGGTTTTCTTGATTTGTCTCTGCCTCCCCTGTCTTTGTGGGTGAGAAATGCTTAGCAAATGCAGGCTTCATTCCTTTTTCCTTTGTTCCTATTTTCCTTTTCAAATTGTCAATTCTCTTAGGAAATTTTTTACTTTTGTGATGTTCACTGGACATACTGTTTCCCTTTCCCATCTTACTGACCTCCTCTTCCTTTTCTGGTGTGTGAGGAATTTTGTATAATGCTTCAACCAAACAACTATCATCAGAACCCTTTTTCACATCACTATGTGCATCCACTCTAAAAACAGTTTTCTTTTCTGGTGAGGTCTTTCCTTGTTCACAAAAACCTAGACTAGCAAGACTTGAACCAGCCTTCATAATTGTGTGAGGTATATTTCTCAATGCTTCACGTGTAAACTGTGTTGAATCAAGCAAAATAATTGGAAACCCACTTTCATTGGGAACCAAGCCTATCAAGTTTGCTGGATTACTTCCAGATCCTCCTTTCAGACTGGCAACAGCATCTGGTACATTACCAAATACTTCACTTACCAAATTTCCATTCCCTTTTGAATCTGCAACAACTGTTACAACACTAGCTGTACTGGTGATGTTAGCAGGTGAAGCTCCTTTGTTGAGATACTTATAGTTTCCATCTGAGCAACTTGTAGGTGTCAAAACAACTGATTTACCAGTCTGTATACACATGTTTTCTTCACCATCATCATCTTCCTTCAATTCACTATCACCTACAACCTTTATATTTTTAGTAGCATTGTCACACTTATTTTGATCAAAATCAATCTTATTTTCCTCTGGCTGTTCCTCTCCAAGATTATTCTGCTGACTTACCACAGTCACACTTCCACATGCTTGTTTATCAGGGGAATCACTCATGTTCAAATTACTATCCATTGTAACATTAGATTTACCAAGCTTTTCTTTAACATCAGTTGTACCCCCCAAGCTTGGCAACTTTTTACATACAATTTCACTCCTTACTGGGGTCTTGGTACTAACTTTGCTTTTTGATATTTTGGTGCATGTTACTTCTGTGCCCAATTTTTCTGAACACAATGCACTTACAATCTTTTTCTGGGACATCACTGTGCCTGACACCCCATCACAAAACATTGATATACATGACACACCATTACTAGCTATTTCATCACCCGACACAGATTTACCTGATACAGGAGTATTCGGTCTCTTTTTACAAGGTACAATAGTATTTGATATATGCTTAACTGTTTTTGGACCCAATATTCTTTTATCTGGAACAATTTTGTTTAATACCTCCCCTCCTTTTACTGACGTTTTCAATTTCTCACTTCTAACCAATGTTGCAGTTGGCTTATCACCAGCTACACTGACACTACTCTGAATCTTTTCTGCTGAGGCCAGATATGTTTCTTTATTTGCACATTCTGATGTCCTGTCCTCTCCCTTTGTTTCACCTATATTTTTGGTAACTGTATTTCCCAAGTTCAATATCTGTGCACATGAAGAATTCCCATTTTTTCCAGTCTTGTTAGTTCTTGATAGCTGTTCTCTGTTTAATGTATCAGAACTATTCCTTCCCAAGAATGAGGGGAACTTTTCAACAACCTTTACTGTTTGACCTGGTCTCTTATACCCTCCATCTACAATTTTTGATGTCTTCACATGATGTGATGAATGATTATGTACAGCCTCCCTGATGGGTACTAATTGTTTTCCTCCTGTGAGTTTTATTTTGTTGGATGTATACTTGACTGTTCCTGTCAATGAATCTTTACTATCTGTTACAGATCCAACTGGTGATACGGGATGTGTCAACTTTTGGGTCCCTGCAGAAGATTTTGTTATTTTTCTGGGGACTGATGATTCCTTTTTGTTTCCATGACTACTATTCTTGTCCCGATTGAGCTTACTTTCCTGAATAGTTCTTTGTTTTTCTACTGAAGGTGACATACCTGAACCCCTTTTGTGTGACAAAACTTGGGTTTTCCGTGCTTCAACAGCTCTTGGTTTTATATGGGCTCCTTTTCCATTATCCACTGTGCGTGGCATGGGTCCAACCTTAGTGTCAATATTCTTATGCATAATTGTCTCTCTCATGGTTTTTTGTTTTATATTCATTTTAGCTGTGGACTTAACTCCATTCCCACTTACTGAGTTGTGCAAGACTTTATACTCAGCATCAACAGAATTTGTCAAAACTCCCACCTCAGTGTCTACTGAATTTGTCAAGACTCCAGCCCCTTTGGTTTTAGAGTTCATTATATTTCTCTTTCCAGTAGCTCCTGAGGTGGTCAAAACTCCCTTCCCTGTGACTAGGGAATTTGTTACAACTCCATCTTCAGTAGTTGCAGAGGTAGTTAATACTCCATTTTTAGTAAACGAGTTTGGTACGAATCTCCTGACACCTGCTACTGAACTTGTACCATTTTCAGTGGCTACTGAACTTGTACCATTATAAGTGGCTACTGAGGTCATGAATCCATTTCCAGAGGCTCCAGAGTTTGGAAGGACCCCATTTCTAGTGGCTACTGAAGGTGAGGCCCCACTCCTTATGGCCACTGAGTTTGCAAAGATAACTTTCTCAAAAGTTACTGAATTTGGTAAAACCACCTTTCCAGTGGTTACTGAGTTTACTACAGTACCCATATTGGCTACTGAAGGTGTCAAAACTGCAGTTCCATTAGTTACTGAACTTGGCAGGATCCCTGTTGAGTTTGTTAAAACCTCATTTCCAGTGGCTGAATTTGACAGGATCCTTGTTCCAGTAAATTTTGAGTTTGTTAAAACCTTATTTCCAGTGGCTGAATTTGGCAGGAACCCTGTCCCAGTAAATTTTGAGTTTGTTAAAACCCCATTTCCAGTTGCCACTGAAGTTTTCAAGACTCCATTCCCCACAATCATTGAGTGTGGCAACTCCCCATTACTAGGAGCAACAGAGTCTGATATTTTATCCCCTGTAACTACTTGGTTTGCCAAAACTCCACTTCCAGTGATTATTGGGTTTGCTAAGACTCCATTTCCTGCAGCTGCAGAGCTTGCCATGACCCTGTCCCTAGCAAGTATGGAGCTTGGTGCTTGGCCAAGAATGACACCATTCCTAATAATGGCTGAATGGGGAAACATGCTTGTCCCTAGAACAACAGGTCCTGTACTTGAAGCAACCCCCCTACCAATAATGAATGTTCTTCCTGTGGATGGTGCAATCTTATTTCCAAAAACTATAGTTCCTATTTGATTTGGTGGTATTCCACTCACAATTAGGGCATTGGGAGGAAGCATATTCTCTACAGGTTCAGAGCATCCTATCAATACATTATTCATTCCATTCTGCAGTGCTATGGTCTCATTATTCATTCTCATTTGATTCTCGGCCCTCTCCCTTAGGCTCCCTTCACTGCCTAAATCAACTCCCTCATTTGACAATACCAAATCTTTCCTATTAACGTTAAAACTTTTATTTTCTGCTGTTCCTCTACTCTTTAAAATATTGATCTTACTCCTCTCAACTACATCACAAGTATTAATTCCAATATCCTGTTTATCTGGTTTCTCAATATTCAGCCCTCCATCCGATTGAATTTCCTTGTCTAGGCCTATATAGGGTCTCACATGCTGCTTAATCATCTTATCACTAACATTCACTGCTTGACTGTCTGTCATATCAGTGCCTATTCCTACATCCTTCCGACTGGGCTTATCTATATTTATTCCAATATCTTGCCCAAGTCTGTAATCTACATTAGTACCTGCATCCCTGACTTCTGGTTTATCAATGACTGTTCCAACATCTCTCTGACTTGGCTTACCCTTATCTTTTCCTATATTCTCCACACATTTATTTGTCACACTGGCAGCAGCCTGCTCCTCACGACTAGCATGAAGTAATTGATGACGTTCCTTGCTTTCTTTAGTTTTAAAAGGAATATTACATATTGTACAACTAAGAAGACTCTCATCCACTCTTTGCACTGGCTGCCTTCTTATCATTTCCCAACTACTTTTGTGAGTTTTTTTATGTTGAGTCAGTCTATTTGCTGAACAAAATTTCACCGAGCAAATTGAACACTCATGATCACCTTTATGTGTTGCTATATGTTTTCTAAGAGTGTTTTCGATCTTAAATCCAGCTTTACATAAGTGGCACTTGAAGGGTCTCTCTCCAGTGTGATCCATCATATGAAGTTTAAGCTGCTTTCGTTCTGCATATCCTGATCCACACATTTCGCATTTATGTGGTCGCTTGTCTCTGTGTAAATTCAAATGACGGCTAAGGCTCTGAATTTGTCTAAATCGCTTATTGCACACCATACATTCATGAGATCGAGTATTGTCATGTATTACTAGATGCGACTCAAGACTTATTTTACACTTAAAGGTTGCCTCACACAGATTACATTTGAATGGCCTTTCACCTGTATGGTTCATCATGTGTTTCTTCAACTGCCGTCCCTCCTTGAACCCCTTCCCACAAACTTGACACTTGTGAGGTCGTTCACCAGTATGGTCCATTATATGCAAACGCAAAAGAGCACTCCCACGATAGGCTTTCCCACACAAGTGACACACATGTGGACGAGCACCAGTATGAGTCAGTAAGTGGTAGTCATACGCCATCTTAGTCTGGTACTTTGCATCACACAACTGACACTGGAATGGAAATCCAGCAATTTTCTTACGAACACGAACTTTTCGCTTTACGGGAGTCTTAATGTACAAATGGTTATCTTTGGATGTATCCGGAGTTTCCATTAAATCTTCTTCCTTCTTGATGAAGATCTCCCCTACTGGAGGGGGATCATCTTCATTCAATTCTTCTTTAATCATCGCCATTGTGCCCTGATGAGTACTATAAAAAAGATGTAAACAGTAAGTAAATAATTCAGAAAGAATAATAAAATTCACATTTTTTATCATCAATTTTTCATGTGTAACACACACACATTAGTATTCAAGTCATCATAGGAAGTAGTTAAAATTTACAAAGATGAACTCTTGGTTTGGGGTGTGAGTATCACAATGCATTAAGCAAATATTATATGGTTAATGTGTGTGTATTTACCTAGTTGTATTTTACAGGAAGGGGAGCTATGCTCGTGGTGTCCCGTCTTCATATCTCATTTTATCTAAACTATTTTTAAATTTATGTGTGTGTGTATATATATATATATATATATATATATATATATATATATATATATATGTATATATATATGTAAATATATATATATATATATATATATATATATCAAGGACTACTATTATACTATATATAATAGTAGTCCTTGATATATATATATATATACCTGTCCTGAACCCACACATTTCCTCACCAATTACTCCCTCTCTTCCTCTCCTAATCCTCTCAATCAACACCCTCCCATAAACCTTCCCAACTACACTTAACAAACTGATCCCTATGAAACACACTCACACTTGTCCCCCTTTCACTTGTAAAGTGGACCTATAGAGGTTAAACAAACATTAAACAACATCACCAGCCAGTCCACCACCACTGTACCTCCTTTTTTCAGACATTCTGCATGACATCCATCCAACTCAGGTACCTTACCCGCTCTCGTCATCTTAACAACTGCCTTTACTTCATCTTTCCTTACTTATCCTCCATTTTCCTCACTCATCACAGTCATTTTCTTAGCGCTTCCCATTGCAACTACCTTCCCCTCTCTATCATCCTTCACGTTTAGCAACTCCCTCAAACACTCCGCCCATCTTCCTCTTATTGCCTTCTCTTCCATTATGATCTCTCCATCTGCACCTTTTACCTCTTCTTCTCTACTTGATTCACCACCTCTTCCTCTCTTAATTTCTTTCCAAAACATTTTTCTTATTACAGTGAGACCTCTCATTAATGGACGTTAATTAGCTGTGTTTGCGGTGTTTTCAGCGCTGTTGTTTAGTGCGTGCAATCACTATGCCACCCAAAATCCACTCCAAATCAATGGATTATTCACATTGACATAAACCGTTAACCCCCTTTTAGTCCGTTAATGAGAGGTAGTACTGTACTCTTAAAATTTTGTCATATTCTTTCCCCATTTCACATCTGCTCTCCTCTTTGCCTCCTTTATCTCATGCTTTACTTCTCTTTTCTTTGTATCTCATATGATCCCCTCATTCTATTTTGTAACCAATATATATATATATATATATGTATATATATGTGTGTATATATATATATATATATATATATATATATATATATATCTATATATATATACAGACTCTCCTCTACTTACATTCATTCGTTTTATGTTTTTTCGATTTTACGTTTGGACTATAAAAAAATTGTAGTACGAGACTTTCAAACGATACTTACACATGACGCTGCGTCCATTGTTTACATGGCACAATCGACAGACTGAATGTGCCTTGTCTCCTCCTCCTCCTCCTCCTCCCCCTCCTCCACCATCTCACTTTATGTTCCTTGAATTCAATTTATTTGAAATTAATGTTATTGTTTTACAATGTTATGTTTATAATTAATGATTTAGGGGTGTTTTATAAGATACGGTAATAGAATTTATGGATGTATAGTACAGTATGAACGGTCATACTTTATTGGAACGTACAGTAACAACATACGTTCATTTTCACGTTACATTCGGTCGTTCTGAACGTAACTAAAACGTAAGTTGAGGAGCGTCTGTATATATACACATACACAGATAGTATGTACATGCATACTGTATATGTACAAAAGCACTATAAGAAATTTTCAGTGCCAAGATACTGATACCTTATACACATATAATCTGCTTATAAATTCTTTGTTCAGAAATGGCTACTCTGAATGGCTATCAAACCATAATATTCTAAAGTAGACCTATTTCCACCTTACCTTAGGCTAGGAAATGCTTCATGTGTCCTTGAACATGTTTGTTTTACAACAAAATCATCCTGTGGCTACTGCAGCTCTGTAAGACAAAGTTCCCATTACTCAACCATTAATGTATAAACACACATTTCAAATTAATGATGGAGGCACTACTTGTGCTGGTCCTACAAGATGGACAGCAGAGCTGTCCATTTCCAAAACCTATTAACTACCTCATTCCATCAGGTGCAGCCATAACTGGCTGATGCTCAGTTTCCAGACTGGATCCAAGATTTCTTTCTTATTAATTCCAAATGCACTTTCTACCATTTTCATATATGGAGAACTGACAACCAGCCCCTGCTCCTCCTCCCAATTTCAGCTGGTGACAATACAGCCAAGCTTATAGGCAGTATGCCAACAAATGTGAATCAACATCGTTCAAGATCAAGACTTGGTCATTAAGCATTGAATCAATCTATTGTCCCTGGTCTTTGTTGAAGAAGATTCACAGCCTTCAGGAAACCAGCAAAAACCTCCAGGCGAGTCCACAAGTTACTCATGAAAAGCATATTGTGTTGTTGTCAAGGGATTGTTTGTGTTGAGCATTGTAGTACAAGGTATTCTGTGTCCTCTGTGTGGACAATGTAACTGAGACAGTTTGAATCTGTGACCATGCCTATTGCATGTTGGTGCTGTTTCACAGTTGCACTTTGTACCAATTGCAATTGTGCCAGTGTGGTTCTTACTAAAAGTGTTTCCTTTTTTTTTTTTTTCCTTCTTCTTCTGTGGAGCTTATGTCTGGGGGCTGACTGTGGAGCACTGAGTTTAGTGGTCTGTCTTGAAGGGCTTCTTTATTGACCTGAGTGTGTATGTGTTATGATAAGGTTATACACTCACAATGTAAGAACACTGTCAAAAGACCAAAGGCTGGAAAGTTTCATGGAAAAGCTGAGGAACATCAGTTGGGATAGTGTGGGACGGAGTGACATACAAATGAAGATGGAAAATCTCTTGCAGCTACAAGACTCACATGGAAAGTTGGATTCTTGATTAACTTAAACAGTGCTGGTAACATTGTGAAATTATGTCACATATCAGGCAGAGTAGCTTGGATTGTGAATAGGATATGTAAAAGATTCATTCCAATAGTATGCACCAAAACAACCTGAATAAGAAATTTGCACAAATTAATAACCTCTCAATAGAATACATGAAAACAATTCTATACTAGGTACACATTCTAAACTAGAACCCTTAACACCATTCATCTTATTACATCACACAATCACCACAAACTGGAAAAAAAGCAAAACAACTTACTATGCCAACATGTACAACCTACCACCAGTACCACATACAGTCAGCACAGATTGTATTGCCTACTTGGGAAATATATGCAAAAAATTTCTATAAAATTATTTAAAATATTACAAAAAAAATAATAAAACACTTATGCCGTCAACGCTACTTCCCAATGGGGAAGCCCTTGGCCTTGATGACCTCTTTTACAGTACCGTGGTCACTGTACCTAGCCTACCTGTATATTAACCACCAGAGATACTGAATATAGCCTATTAAACATGTACAGTAGTTTATTTAATTATTTTTATCCTTTTTACCATATTCAAACACTATAGTATGTATTTTCAGTACGGTACTTAAATCTCGCGGGCAGCAGCCAATGCCAGCCGTACGACGTGACGTAATAATACTCGCATAATAAAATATAGTCACCGCTTATATCGATCGTTCTCTCTTTCACCCGCGAATTTTGAAAACCACAGAGAATGAATCATTTGAGAGAATGTAAAAACACAGGGGCGACTACAATAAATATAATCAAGACGCCGATATCGCGAATCCACTTGCTCCTCATGACGCCTACGTGTGCGGCACCGTATGGAAGGGGTTAAATTATCATATCGTCGTCGTCATCGTAAAGTCGAACAATCGTAAGTCGCGGCCATCGTAAGTCGACGTTTACCTGTAATGAGAGGTGCTTTCATTTTCGAGTAATTCAACCACTTCTGAATATTTTCCTGAATTGTCCTTATGGAAACATCACCAAAGAGCTTAGGGTTCTTTTCTTTCAATTCTTTTGCAGTTGTAGAAGGGTTAAGGTCCAACTGACATTTCACAAGCCTTAACGCCTTCAGGGAAATCTTCAGGGCCTTGCCCCCCGGCATGTTTGTGGAGGAGCACAGTATCAACCCCTTCACCTGCACACCATTTTGTTAGGAGTTGGGACACAGTACACTCAGTCACACCTGCTGCCTTGGCTATTTCTCGATTATTTTTTCCCACTTTGAGTAGTTCAATCACTTTGAAAATGTTATCACATGGCTGACGGCTGAAGGTTGCCAGTTAGTCACTTTCTCCCGCATGGTTTTTGTGAATGTGATATCACATGGGTCCCAAAAACACTGACCATTATGCATCCTCAAAAAGTTTGCAAAACAGTTCGTGCTAACTGTAATATTACATGAAAATATAGAACCCTGAAACTACAGACTAAAGGGGGAAACTATTCATCCAATAAAGCTGTTTGTCCATAGGTTCTGAGTGTTGAACCTAATGTATATAAATAAAGGGTCATACTAATTACCGACAACTACCATAAACTTGGATGATATTCATTGTTTTAGTTAATATTGCCAAAATAAATTACTTGAGCTATGTTTTTTGTATTTGTAAGTTTTAAAGTATTTGGCCATGTCAATATCAAGAATCAAGATGTGGTACACTACCAACAACACTACAAGACATCATGTTTGTTGTTTGTTTGTTGTGGAAGACAAACTAAAGGAAGTCTGAGGATGGACCTATCTTGAATGTTGAGCAGTAGGAGCAGGACTAGAACTAAATACATTATCTTATAAAGAAGTACAATTGAATCTTACAAAAAAAAAAAAAAAATCTACAAGGTACTTCTTGTGGTATAGCATTCTGAGCCCTGACGTTTGACACAAGCAGGGCACCATAGGGTTACAAGGACACTTTGGGCACAAGGCCCTCATTGATAAATATGTAGGACATGGCATCATTTTCCTTCTGTCTGTCTTACTGGGAGCATGTAGCTCTCTCCTATTGTGGTTCACTCCATGTACGCTTAATGTCACAATAAAGATTCCAAACGTCCCCCTGCGTTTCTGTTGCACACATGACATGGCACAGTGAGTAGGATAGTGCTTGCAATTGCTTGCGACGTGCAACAGTGAAACATAGGATAATACGTGAATCAGTGGCGCATACCAATGGAACTAGACTGACAGGTGACAGTGAACACACTGGACCATGAGTGCAGTGCCGATACAGTTAGCATGCACGGAACCATGCAAAATCATGTGATAGTGATAGTGGCTCGCCTTCATGCACATAGTGGGGTAAACAAAGAGGCCTTTGTCCCACTGCTCCGCCCTACTAGCTGCGGACGTCACCCTGCACAGGGACCAGGCCAAAGAAGGCCGCACGAACAAGGAGGCCTTTGTCCTGCTTCGCCTTCCTCACCTGGGATGCCACCTGTGTGGGGCCCAGCTGACTCGTACCGGCCACGCCCACCCAACTTAGGAACTGCTTCTGCTCCCCTGTGGCAGCTACATCACTGCAGGAGGAGGCAACACCACTGCTGCCCACAGGAGGCATTGATGGGGACCATCTTGGTCACCCAGTAGAACCTGCATGCATGCACCATGTAACCATGCAAAGGGTTCTCTGCCAGACACGCGTGCCCCCCACCCCTTCTCCTGGGAAGGCTGGCACCTTCCGTCCTAGTGCCTTCCGGACCATCACCTTTCAGCGCCCATAACACACTGCCCTACACAGGTGTGTAAATCATGGGGATAGGCCCTCAGTGCCTCGGCATGTCAGAGATATTGAGAGATCTGCAGCCGCCACTCTCAGCGCAGACGATGTGGCTGACATATCTCATGTGCCCCCTCCCTCCACAACGGGACACTTCCGGCCGACTGCCCTCCACCACCTGTCAGTGCCTGACATTGCCCATGGACAGCTCACCGGCCACCACTCGCAACCGCTTCCTACGGTACTTTAGTGACATTCTGGTCTCCCAACAACATTGATGGTTCTCCCCCCCCCTCATGAAAACCCACCTGCAAGCCAACGCAACGCCCCTCGCCACCTACACGCCCAGGCCGATACCATTCGCATTTCAGGTTCAAGCAAAGGAAGACTTGACTCTATGGTGCAGCAAGGACCGTCCTCATGTGCAGATCCCCCCAACTTCTGCCTCCACCACAGAGGTGTGGTATAGCATTCTAAGGAGCCCTGACATTTGACATAAGCAGGGCACCAGTTACAAGGATTCTTTGGGCACAAGGCCCTCATTGATAAATATGTAGGACATGGCATTGTTTTCCTTCTGTGCAGGGAATACGATGTTACCCCTATGCCAGTCTTTACCTATCTGTCTTACTGGGAGCATGTAGCTCTCTCCTATTGTGGTTCACTCCATGTACGCTTAACATCACAATAAAGATTCCAAACGTCCCCCCATGTTTCTATTGCACATATGACAGTTCTGTTACTCTTAACCCTGATCATGTTCACTTTTGTTTAGTTAACACTGTACTATATTTGATCATATCTCCAAGTTTGAAAAGATGTGCCCACGTCAATATCAACATATTAATTAAGATTTTCAATATGCCCTAGACATGCTGACTTGACCAACAACACAAACTATGAGACAGTTCATGGTGTCTCAAAGCTTGTGTTGAATTATCAAGTTGTCATTAGTGTATCACATCTTGTTTATCTCGATATGGATGAGACCAAATGCTTTAAAAATTACAGAAATGATTAACTATGGCACAGATAATTTATTTATGGCAATATTAACTAAAAACAATTACCATCAGAATTGTCAGTAATCATTACAACAGTATATAAACACATAATCATACAACCAGACTAAAACAAATGAAGCACTGTAAGCATCCAGTGTTGCCACATTTCCAGGAATTTTCAGATTTCAGTCAAAATCTTTATTCTCCAGAATTTGTCTGTAGTTACTGAAGTACGTTGCTTCAGTGTCCAGTTTCCGGGTTCTGTATATTCACGTGCAAATCACTAAACAAGTTCTTCAAAATGGACCTCCAAACTCAATATTCCAACACTACCACACATAGGCCCCACACAAAAATCCCTCAAGAGAAGCAAGAACCACACTGGTACACTATAGTTCAAGACACCATCTGTCATTAAAAAAATAACAACTCAGAAAAGGCCTCACCACAGAATCAAACTGCACAAGATGCAATCACCACAGATACAGAGCACTTTATTATACTTTCAATGCCGTTCACTAATAATCCCTAGACAACAATGCAGTACTTCTTCCAGAGTGACTTTGAGCCCACCTGGCGGCTGCATCTTGTCACCTGGGAGCCATGGACCTCCTACAAGAAGGACCCAAGACAAAGGAATTATTGACTACACTACAAATAATTCGAGTTCATGCAAACATTTCATAACTGATTATGAAATTGTGTCCTTCTATGATGATATATATCATGTAATAGATAAAGAAAAAACTAAATATATAACGGTGCTCAATGACTTCAATGCTAATGAGAGAAAGACTGGTGTTTGAAGTAGTGGATAAGAGATGATAAGAGGTGAGGTTTTGGTTTGTACATTATATATATATACACACATATATATATACATATATATGTATATATATATATATATATATATACATATATATATAAATATATATATACATATATATATACATATATATATATATATATATATATATATATAAATATATATATATATATATATATATATATATATATATATATACATATATACATACATATATACATACATATATACATACATATGTACATACATATATATATACATTTATATATATCTATGGAGAAAAGTGGGAAATAAGCCAGTTGTTGGTTGCTGACAACACTGCATTTGTAGCAGGATCAGAGGAGGGATTGAGGAAGTTAGTGACAGAGTTTGAGAAGGTGTGTGAAAGAAGGAAGCTGAAGATAGATGTGGACAAAAGTAAGGTGATGAGATGCACAAGGGGAGAGAGTGACAGCAGGCTGGAAGTGAGCATTAAGGGTGAGAGACTGGAGGAAGTGGATAGTTTTAGATACTTGGGTGCAAATGTGGCAGGAAAAGATGGAATGGGGGTGGAGGTAGAATGTAGATTGAGAGAAGCAAGTAAATGCCTTGGTGGATTAAAAAGTGTAATGAGAAATAGACATCTGGGAATGGATGCTAAATGGATGTTATATGAAGGAGTGATTGTGCCAACAGCACTGTACAGGGCACAAACATGGAACATAAGAGAGGAAGAAGGAATTTTAATGTGTTTAAGATGAAATGTCTGAGAAGTATGATGGGGTTACTGGGCTAGACAGAGTGAGAAATGAGGAGGTGAGGAGGAGAATGGGGGTGGAAAGGGAGCTGGGAGATAGGGTTGATGAAAGAGTATTAGGATGGTTTGGACACATGGAAAGATTGAGTGAAGAAAGATTAGTAAAAGAGGTGTGGAAAGCAGAGGTGGAAAGAGTGAATATGAGGAGGCATCCTAGGATGAGATGGATAGATGGGACGAAAGGGGCATTACAAAAGAGAGGAATGTCTGTGGAGGAAGGACAGGAGAGGACAGAAGATAGGGGTGAATGGAGAAGGGTTGTGTATGGATGATGCTGTGATGCATGAGGGGGAGTGGGTGGGGGATGGGGGTGAGGAAGTATGTATGAAAAAAAAATTGATGCAGCCCGAAGGGATTTCTCCCCGTCTTCTCCTTTTCTGCATGAGGGGACGGAGATGGGGGGGTCGCTGAATTTATGAAACGGCCTTGCTGTGGATGTGCTGTGTCTTGCAACACAGCTTCTGACCCAGGGCAGTTTACAGGATGCAGGGATGACCCGTCATCCAGGAGGTGCCAAGATAAAAGGGACAGAGGAGAGTGGAATATGTAGGGAATGGAATGGGTGGGAGTGGTTTCTATGCCTTTTTCTTTTTGGCTACCCCCCCTCACATACCTTTGGTATATGTATGTGTATATATAGATATATATATATATATATGAGAGAAATTCGCTAATAGCAGCGCTGTTACAGTAATCTACGGATGGCCGAGTGCAGTGGGTTCGAATCCTGCATGCAACTGTCATAAAAATTATTGTATATATATATTATATATATATACACACACACACACATACATATATGAGGGGTATGGAGAGAGGGGGGTTTTTGATTAAGTGAAGCAGCCTTGCTGTGAATATACTGTGTCATGCTACATTGCTTGTGACCCAGGGCAGTGGGCAGGATACTGGGATGACCCATCATCAATGAGGAGCTAAGATGAGAGGGAGGAAAGGGTGCTGGTGGGGAAGTGGAATAGGTGGGAGTAGGTATGTGCCCTTGACTTAAGTACCTCTCTTATAAGGAGGAAAAAGCTCTTGTCTTTACCTCGCCAAAACAACCTGCAAGGCATCCCAGTTTTATTCCATGGTTTTAACATTAATGTAGTTTTTAATAATAAGAACACTAAGACAATTGCTAATAAATAATTCCATCAATTATGATGAAGGGTGTGAGTACATAATGCTTTGTAAATCATGTAATCAGTTTTATGTTGGTCAATAATAATAATAAAAGTAAGTTTATTTAGCAATGAATTAATATACATGAAGTGCATATAATGAAAAGGACACATGGTTTGAAATAACAATTACAATTGCCAAGGTCAAGGATAACACAAAAAGTATGTAAGCTTATTTCCATTGTGGTCAGACTGATAAAACACTCAAAACACAAATTAATCAACACAAGAAATATGTAGGAGAGAGAAACCAATGTAGCTGTATATTCATCCATGTGAACAATTTTAACCAGCCAGTTGACTGGGATAATGCAAAGTCATCACATATAACAACAATAATATCACAGAAATTTAACTGAATGCAGTTTGATCAAATCTAGTATGGGAATAAATGTTAACCTCCATCAAGGTTTGCACAATCTAGATAGTTACATTTGCCAAAAAAATTCATTTTTTTTTTAAATTGTAGTATACCATTTGTGAGCAATTGTCCCATGCTGGTTATTTGCCAGGACAGCAGTGAAGCCATATATTTTTCTTTTACCTCTCCAAATTCCTACTTCACCATGTCATATTCAGTATGTTCTTTCTTCCTTTTATAATTCCTTCTTTGTATTAGCACTGAAGATGTATTATACAAAAGCACTCTGATTCATTAGTTTACTTTTCCTGGTGGTTACACCCTTTATACATATATATATATATATATATATATGTATATATATATATATATATATATATATATATATATATATATATATGCAATAAAAACACTAGGAGCGTGTGTTCACAAATGCGTAAATAACCACTAGGAAAAGTAAACTAACGAAGCAGAGCGCTTTCGTGTAATTACATCTTCAGTGCAGATACAAAGAAGGAATTATAAGATGAAGAAACAAGGTACAGAATATATGACATAGTGAAGAGGGCATTCGGAGAGGTAGTGGAAGAAGTACATACGTCCGTCACGTGTACTTCTTCCACTACCTCTCCGAATGCCCTCTTCACTATGTCATATATTCTGTACCTTGTTTCTTCATCTTATAATTCCTTCTTTGTATCTGCACTGAAGATGTAATTACACGAAAGCGCTCTGCTTCGTTAGTTTACTTTTCCTAGTGGTTATTTACACATATATGTATATATATATATATATATATATATATATATATATATATATATATATATATATATATATATATATATATATATATATATACACTGTGTTGGTACAATCTTAATGCCAGATGGTGTCCTGAGTGCAGGTGTGTCAGTATGGTTCTTGTCTTTCTGATGTGGTAGGGTTTTCTTTGTAGGACCTTTATCTGGGTTGTTGTTATTAGAGTACAGAGTTTGCAGGTCTTTCTTGAAGGGCTTGCTTAGTTACATGGATGTATTTACCTAGTTGTATGTATGTATTTCTGTGTTTATGTTTTGTGTGATTTAGGTCATAGACTGTTGTAGAAGTTTCATTAGTATTCTGCTGATACAGTTTTTATTGTGTTCAATTGGTGCTTGGGTCTTGGCACAGAATCGTGTACCTGTCATTTTCATGTAATATTCTATTGTGAGGATTTTGGTTTCTGTATTGTGTCCTATACAGGTGGTTTTGGTCCATCTTGTTATCATTCTCAGTACTAAATTTTGCAGTGTTCACAAGTTGTGTTCCATAAAAAAAAATAATAATAAATAAATAAATAAATAATAATAATAATAATAATAATAAAATAAAAAATAGAAAGAATTCAAAGAGCAGTGACAAAAATGGCACCTACACTCTCAAATTTGAGTTATGAACAAAGATTGAATAAATTAAATCTATCAACACTGGAACAGAGAAGAGAAAGAGGTGATTTGTTGATCATTTACAGAATTATGAAAGGGATGGAAATTCCTGATAGAGACAACTTATTAAAATGGGACAGAAGAGAAAGAGGACATGAAAAGAAGCTAAATAAGGACAATCACAGAAGATATTTGAAAAAGAATAGCTTCCCACATTGTGATTGATGTCTGGAACAAACTAAACTGAGAAACAATGAGTGCCAAAACTATACAAGATTTTATGAATAAACTGGATGCAGAGAGATATGAAAACAGGTCACTACGAGCATAGCTCTCATCCCGTAAAATACAACTAGGTAAATACATGCTGATTGTTAGGAACCATGTTGTGAAGGTGTATTCTAGTGGGTCTTTAGAACTGCTTATATGTGGTCAATGGAGTTTCTCTTTGTTGTCCAAAGTCAGTGCTGGTGATGGTTTTCCAGATTTGTTTTCTTGTTTTTTTGTTGTCCAGTCCTTGATATGAGGGCTGAATGTCACAGCAGTATCAAATGATACACCCAGAATATTTTTGATTCTTTCTAATGGAAGGGTTTGGTCATTCAATTTTACTATATATACATATATATATATATATATATATATATATATATATATATGTACATATATATATATATATATATATATATATACATACATATATACATATATATATATAATATATATATATATATTATAAATATATATATTTTCTTTACGTTTGTCCACAGTAACCAGTGTTACTCTTGATTTCCAGAGTAAGTCACTGTCCCAATTTCTTAGTTTAGTTTCTATCTTAATGATATACACATATATAAAAATTCAATGTATAAAATTGCAAGGATGACATAAAAAGAATTTGAAACTTATTTCCATTGTGGTCCTCTTTATGTAGCCTTGGGTATTCTTTGGAGGTACTTTATTATTGTCAAATCATCTGCATATGAGAGATCAGTTCAGTATCAGTTGGTACATCATCCATGAAGCAGCTGAACAGCAAGGATGAAAGTACTGCACTTTGAGGGACTCCACTGTACTGTCTTTTTGTACTAGAGGTCTGGCTGTTTTGGGTCACAATGCATTGTCTTCCTGCTATACTGTTGGTTAACTACTACTTGACATTGTTATATAGACTGTCTCCCCAATCTTTTTGAGTAGTATGTGTCTGTCTGGAGACCTTGTCAAAAACATTGTCCACATTTATAGTAACCATAGTAACCATATATATATATATATATATATATATATATATATATATATGTATAGATATATTTATATATATATAGGGATCTATATATATATATATATGTATATATATATGTATGTATGTATATATATATATATATATATATTTATATATGTGTGTGTGTGTGTGTGTGTATGTGTATATATATGTACATGTATATATATATTATATATATATATATATATATATATATATATATATATATATATACCATACCCACATCAAGAACTTTTAGCCCTGCAACCCCCCCAAAATAAAATAACTCAAGTCCCCACATGACGAATCCTCACCCGTGCTTTAGTGATGCAGCACTGCTTTCTTACCATTACAAACCTTACCTATTACCTCCACAACACACTGAACTCACTCATGTTAACGACCCCCCCCCCTCCGCCGCAGGTAGTTTGGTTTGAGAGGCATGGTTCATTATGATCACCAATATATTGATTATCACTAATTATCTACAGTATATAAACTGTTCCAACACACGAAATTGGTAAGCAGAAATTACTTGTTACACATGATTATGTTAATCAAGATAATTATAATTATTCATATTTCGTAATAATTTAAGTTCGTATTTAACTTGCATCGACATTAATTTGTACAAACAATGCCTGTCTGATATTTAATTAATTTAATTCGTATGACGGTATGTGCACCTTCACTACTATTCACAAATTGCACGCAAAAAGAGAGGCGCAGCAGTTGGTTCCTCTTATAGAAATGACACGCACTTACTCGACACCCACCTTCAAGGTGAACCTTTTTAGCGCGATATATTTGATCTAACTTCGATGATCCCGGGTTTGTACTCGCATATTTAAGGGGTTGTTTCCCTCTCCACGCACTCAAAACAAAACAAGGAATTCTCAAAATATGCTTATTCATAGTATAACATGTTCTGAAACAACCGTGCACTGACTCAACTTCAAGTTTACACCATACAAAATCGTGGGTACGGTGTTCAATGGTAGTTCAACGACCCACATATAATTACGTCATCACCTGTACAAGGCTGGCATTTTCCAATAAAACATTTCGTCTCTTCTCCTGTGACACTGTAAGATATTCACATCACTCTGTCCATTTCGACTCTCTTGTTCTGACGTTTTAAGCATACGAAAGTGATTACCTCGCCGTAAACATTCACGATTTTTGTGAGCAATCCAACGATGCCCCATCATCGTTCCTACCATCTTGCGACTGAAGAAACAAGATGTTGCCGTAGCGTCACAAACATTAAAACATACGACTTACGCAGAGCGTGAGCTCAATTCTGTCTAAAGAATGGCTTAACCAGCAAAACATTCAAATTAACATGAAATTCAGCATTAAAACAGTCTTGTACTGATCCATGTAACTCACTATACAAGTTATAAAACAGACCGTCGTTTCCAGACAGACGTGCTGAACCCTGAGAAACATGCCAAACGTCGTCCTCATCCACATCTAACACGCTCACAAATGTTAACTTCGATAGTCGTTTCCCTAACCTGCAGCACAACTACAACTTTTAGCACCGTAATATGAATCATGAAAATAGTGTATAGAAGATTCGAATTATGTTTTAATACAAATATACATAATCCAATTACATAACAAGCGAGATGCCAAATAGTCAATATTTCTGAGGAAAATTAATAAATTGATTACTTCGCTGTGGACCTCGAATAAGTATAATAGAGCTTACATTTACATGTAATGATGTAAGGTCATTTCATATAGTAACGTTTAGAGTTATATGCCTTTAGCGACGGTTATACTTCAGTGTTTTAATTTGTCTAATTTGGAAATAACTATATTGTTTATATACAATATATTCAAGGTATTAGTGTTATACTGATGGTACCGTAGGTCTTTATAATCATCGATATTTTGGTCAGCTGTTTCAAGGCCTTGACCGTAATATGTTTCTAATAATATCCTTCCTTTAAGAATGAAAGGATGTGCGTTGCGTTCAAGCAAACTTCAGTATAACCATTAATATCATAATACAATTTCATATATCTAAAGATTCATACAATAGTCTGTTTGCCATCATTTCAGTTATATAACACGTAAACAGTTTCGGACACAATCGAGTGACGTCACCAAGGCCAATTCTAATGTTCATCGCGTAACTTTTGAAATTGGCTACATTTTTTATGTTTTCAAATATGGATATAAATAGATAAAAATTCTAAATTGGAACTACTTCAAAAAACACAATCGGACATGGTCTTGCGTGTCAATGTTTTTTTGTTTTCTTGTGTGAGTGTGTGTGTGTACGTACGTTTGTGCGATGGTGCACCATGGTTACGCAGTAGCCTCTCACATTCCCTGCCGGCTGCAAAACGAATACGGAGTATAAAGTCGTAAACAAATCAGATCATTCTAGAAATGTTGCGACTGTCTTTTATCAGTGTATGCCGCGAAAAACAAAATGTTGATTTTAATGTATATCCGTTCCTAGAAAGAAACTGTATTAACAACATTTGGTTATTTGCATTCGTCAAGAGACGCCTCCATCTATTGAACAGTTCCAACCCAACAGATCTTTTAATATTGACCTTCGCTCCAACGACTGTTGTGGTGCGCATGTAGTAACCAACAAACAAACACGAAAACCAGTCCCTAATGCGATATAAATAATTTTCGCTACTAAAGGGAGTTACATACTAGAATATTTTATTTCACTTGCGTAACAAGAACTAATAATAGATAAACTGTATCTATTCACATAAAGAGGTGTTCCAATGCATGAAAATATGCAGATGCCATTCTTTAAACGTTTGGCAAGACAAGGCAATGTCCTCGATGCTGGTGTGATCGAAGTCTTCAGGCATTGTCATCGAACACAATTTTGAAAAGGTCCTCCATATGACATTATCAAGTTTATATCACTAAGTAAATTTGTGTGTACAATTTAGACAGCCATTGCGATCGTATGGGGTTTCAAACACCCTCAGAGTGGTATTATTTATATCTTCTAATTATTACCATTATTACTGTTATCATTACTGTAATAATAATAATAACAATAATAATAATGATAATAATTATTATCATTACTATCATTATTATTATTACTATTATTATTATCATTATTGTTATCATTTTATTATTTTTGTCGTTAATATCGTTCTTACTATTATTATTAATATATCATTATCATCATTATTATAATTTTCATTATTATTATTATTGTTACTATTATCATGATTACCATTATTATTATTACTATTATTATTGTTATTGTTGTTATTGCAATTATTATTATTATTATCATTATTATTATCATTATTATTATTACTATTATTATTATCATGATTATTATTATTATTATTACTATTTTATTATTATTATTATTATTATTATTATTATTACTATTATCATTATTACTAATATCATTACTATTATCATACTATGTTTAATTATAATGATTTTTATCAATATGTGCTCACCGCTCATTTTGAAGAGATTACAACATTTCACCGCCTAACATTAATCAATATAACCAAAGGCCCTTTCCCGAAGCAGGAGGGATTGTTGCATCAAAGCTCACCTACCACATATTGAAGTCCATTTGATGCACCTTTCATCTCTCTACCTGGTGGATAAAGGGTCATCCCTGTTCCCCATTTATTGTAATTTATTAGGAAATAAATTTGCTGTGCAACATTTCACACAAAAATAACCGATAAAAATATATTTGTCAGGCCAATGTTTATTTCATTCGCCATATATATTCACTGTACATTCAAGTTTCAAACATTCGATTATTTTGTTTAGGCTATCTTCCATTTTACCCAATTTAGAGAGAATCACTCCATAACTGACACACACCAGAATCCATTCGTTATGGAGCCACGATTTTAATCGGGTAAGTCCCTGCAGCATACCATAGAGCAGCAACACACTACAAAGGCCAAAGACAATAGTAAATCATAAGCACGGCGCTTTGGTGCCTGTATGCCAACAAACTTATCAACGGCGACAATCCATCAGATTACCGATCACCTTGCCAAACCAGGTACACAAGAACAGTACATTCCCCCTCCCTCTCTTTTCCTACTTCTGTGTGTGGGTGTGAGACAGAGGAGGTGAACTAGGGCGGAGAGTAAAGGTTGAGATGAAAGCAATTGGATCTGTAAGTCTCCAACGTAATCCAACGAATGATGGGACTTTAGCCATGCCGGCACACGACACGTTTATCGTTCCTCTTACTTTCTTATCTGTTCAAATGGATAGTGAAGGGTATTAGACGACCCAGGTACCTGACGCATGAGCATCTGCTACAAAATACACGTGTGTTCTTGAGTAAGCTGGACACGATCATGTTTTAGAGTAAAGAGCTTGTCAATTATTACCCATGACATAGATATCAATCTCAAATGAGGAATATGTTATGACAGTTCTTGAAAAAATGTCCGTTTCTTTATACACACGCACGCACGCACACATACACACACAGGAAATATTGAAACTACGCCAAGGGAATACGGAATACACGAAAGATACAGAAATGGCGAAAGTCATGAGCAAACACTTCAAGTCGGTTTTCACAAGAGAAGAAATGCAACATCGGGATGGAGGAAGAGCAGTGAAATCCGCCCATGAGGGATATAAGAGTAACACGGAAAAGAATAATGGATATCAAATAATCAAATAATGGATATCAGGAAATCGCACGGCCCGGATGGAATAACAAATTGGATATTAAAAGAATGTAATGAAGAACTAAGAGATAAAATATAATAAGTTGCTCACTCAAAGAAGGAAAAATACCAGAAGACTGGAAAAATGCTGAAATCGTTCCAATTTATAGAGGAGGAAATAAAGAAGACCCAACAAATTACAGACCGGTTTCCCTCACAAGCACGGTAGCTACAATTTGTGGAAGTTATAAAAAGTAGATGGATAAAACATCTGGTGGAGAAAAAGATCCTAAATCCAAGACAATTCTGATTTAGTCAGGGAAGATCATGTACCACATATCTGATCTGTTTTTACTCAAGACTACTAGATATAATACAAGAAAGGGACAGATGGGCTGATTGTGCGTTCCTAGATCTACAAAAAGATTTTGATAAAGTTCCTCGCAAAAATTATTAAGAGAACTGGCAACCACAGGAGGGATACAAGGAAAACTACTGAAATGGATGGAAGACTTTTTGCATGGAAGAAAAATGAGAGTAGTGCTCAGAGATAAGAGTTATACTTGGGAGGAGGTAATTAGTGGAGTTCTACAAGGATCAGTATTAGCTCCAATAATGTTTGCTATCTATGTGAATGACATGGGCGAAGGTGTGGATTGTGACATGAACTTCTTTGCAGATGATGCAAGATTTTTAAAGAAAGTGAGTATTGAAACGGACTGTGACTCATTACAGAGAGACCTAAACAGGGTCTGGGAATTGAGTCAGAAGTGGGAAGTAGACTTCAACATAAAGAAATGTAGCACAATGGAATTTGGATACAATGTATAAAAAGGATACCAGGACAATATAAAAATGGTGAAAAGGAAGTAACGAAAGTGGTATCTGAAAAAGACCTAGGAGTGATAATCACAAAAGATATGTCCCCTGATAAACATATAAACAAAATTATCGGGGAAACCTGCAACTTGCTAAGATCAGTAAAAGTGGCTTTTACTTAGATGAATAAATGGTAAAGAAACTATTAGTCACACTGATAAGGCCTAAATTGAAGAATACATCGACACTATGGTCACCCAGTACTAAAAATTATATAAAGAAAATTTAGAGAATCTAAGAAGCAACCACGAAGATGGCCCCAACACTATCAAAAATGTCATATGAATAAATATTGTCAAAACTAGAACTACCGACTCTGGAACAAAGAAGAGGAAGAAGTGGCTTGTTGACCATCTACAGAATTATGAAAGGTGTAGAAGTCCTTGATAGAGACAACTTACTATATTGGGATAAGAGAAACACAAAAGAACATGGCAAGAAACTCAAAAAAGTCAGTTATGGTAGAGTATTGAAAAAAAAGCTTTCGCCACAGAGGTGGTGGATGTATGGAGCAAACTAAACGAAACAATAGTGTGAGCATGACGCGGATGATGTGGCAGAATCGGGCCGGCCTTTTTACCATCCGACCGAAACGGGTGATTGTGCCATCAGATGGCATCTCTGGAGAGGACGGCCTGGATGATGGAGAAGGCGGCGGTAGCGTGCTGAAGGTGTGGTCGCTGGTCATGGAGCTGTGGTGATATACGGTTAGGTGAGAATGGTTGCAGTGAAGGGGAGAGTGAGTTCGGAGGGAAATTAGGGTCTTGGGGGCTGGGGAGAACACTGGTGTTGGGATACAGGGTTGGCCTGGGTGATGGAGGGGGCGGGTGCCGCGAGGATCCTGACTGAGCTTGGTTGTGTGGGGTTGGGGAACCAGGTGGAAAGGGGTGGCCTGAAGAGACGAGTGGTCCCGGGGGAGGGGTGGTGTCTTGAGGTTCGGGGGGAACACTCGATATGGGGCGTTGCTCAGTAGTGGGGATGGGGTCAGGACCATGCTGTAAGAGAAATTGGTGATGGGGAGCGTTGGCAGGGGAAGAAAGGGGAGGTAAGCTGGCTTAAACCTGTCGATGGAGATGCGGTCTGGCTTGGCATCTCGGTCGATGAGAAAGTGTTTCGTCGATCTGCTGATGACTTTGAAGGGTCCATCGTACGGGCGTTGGGGTGGGGTTCGTCTGGAGTCTCGCCTGACGAAAACGTAGTCACTAGCAGAGAGGGCCGGGGAAACATGCATTGGCTTTGATTGTGGCGTCCGAGGTGGCGGGGGGCGGGTGTTGGCGAAGGTCTCCTTGATGAGCTGAGGGAGGGTGTAACGATCGGGATTGCCAACTGCGGAGGTGGTAATCTCCCCAAGAAGGCGAAGGTTTTCAGCGTACACTAGCTGAGATTGAGACACGTCACTGTCGACTTTGGAAGTGTTGCGAATGGAGAGGAGCACCAGGGGGAGGGCGTCAGCCCAGTTGCATGAAGGTTGCTGTGCCTTGAGCGACTCCTTCAGCTGGCGGTGGAATCTTTCTACTAGTCCATTGGCTTGAGGGTGGTAGGCGGTAGTCCGGTTGCGGTTGGTGCCAAGGAACTTGAGCATTCTGGACCAGAGATCAGATTCGAAATGGGAGCCCCTGTCGGTGACAATGGTGTGGGAGGCGCCGAATCTGGATACCTAACCGGAGAGGAAAGCCCGGGCAGTTGTCTCGGCAGACATATCCGGGAGAGGGATCGCCTCTGGCTACCTGGTGTACCTGTCGACGCACGTGAGCAGGTAACGCATGCCACGGGACGGTGGAAGGGGGTCCACAATATCCACATGAACTGATTGGAAGCGTGATGTGGGTGTAGGGAAACGTTGGAGTGGGGCGTGGACGTGGCGCGTGACCTTTGAAGACTGGCAGGAAGACAGGTGCGGGTCCATTCTCTGACGTGTTTGTTGACACCTGGCCAGACGACCCGATCCGTGAGGAGACGTTGTGATGCCCGGATACCAGGATGACTGCGGTAGTGGAATGCCGAGAAAACATTCTTACGATAACAGGCGGGGATGTACGGCCGGGGTTTGCCTGTAGAGACGTCACACCACAATGGTACAGGAGTGTTGGGGAGCTGTCGGAGTTGCAGGGAGGAGGTGCCATGCAGGCGTAGGAGACAGAGTTCCTCGTCGTTACCCTGGGAGGCGGCGATGCGTGCGTAGTCGACGTGGTGGTGATCAGGGGGGATGTTGGAGGTAATTCTGGACAAGGCGTCGGCCACTTGGTTGTGGGTATCAGATTGGGATAGGGATGACAGCTGCCGAGAGACTCTTGGTGAGTGGTGGTTGGCGATCCTGTTCAGTGCATGCGTGAGCGGTTTGTGGTCGGTACGGATGGTAAATGGCCGGACTTCTAAGAAATAAAGGAAATGCTTCACGGCTGAAAATATGGCCATAAGCTCCCTGTTGGATGCACTATAGCGCATTTGAGAAGGGTCCATTCGTTTGGAGAAGAATGCAATCGGCTGGAGCTGTCCGTTGACCCTCTGTTGGAGGACTGCGCCTAACGCTGTGGAGGAGGTATTGGTGGTAAGGAAGGTGGGGGCGTGGGCCACCGGGTAGGACAGGCAGGCAGCCTATGCAATAGCAGCCTTGACCTGCCCAAATGCTTAGGTAGCTGCAGGAGACCACTTCACGGGTACGACCGACCGTTTGGAACGGTTCTTGGTGAGGTCGTTAAGTGACCAAGTGATTTTCGTATGATTTATTTTTGATATTTGGAATCAGTTTTGTGGCTCGCCGTTATACTTTTTCCAGTCTGTCAATGTCTTTAATGAGATTCGGTGACCATACGGAAACAGCATATTCCAAATGTGGACGAACTAACGATTTATATAGCTTGTTAATAAGTGATGGACTTTTGAAATCAAAAGATCGCGCAATCAGTCCCAGCATCTTATTTGCTTTCTCAGAGGCTGAAATACACTGCTTGGATGATTTGAGGTCGCTACTGATAATTACGCCGAGATCTTTTTCACTATCCACTTTTGTTAACGAATTTCCAAATAACTTGTAATCGTACTTACTGTTATTTTTACCTATGTGCATTACCTTGCATTTACTTGTGTTAAATTTCATTAGCCACTTTTCAGACCATTGCTGTAATTGATCTAAATCTTCTTGAATATCTAATTGGTTTGAGTGATCATTTGCCACTCCGCACAGTTTTGCATCATCAGCAAATTTGGAAACAGTAGATTTTAGTCCATGGTCTATATCATTTATATATACTATGAATAGAAGTGGCCCAAGAACGGAACCCTGAGGAACATATTTCTCCATTTCTGCTTTTGAAGTTATTAGGGTTCCCGTTAAGCAATTTAACGACGGACTCTGAACTGTTGCTCACCCCCCATTGTTTTGCATTTTCTGGTTTTAGAATTAATTTTGCACTGTTGATTCCTAGAATACATAACAACAACAAAAATAATAATACTAGTAATAATAATAATAATAATAATAATAACAGTAATGTTATTATTATCATTAATAATAATAATAATAATAATAATAATAATAATAATAATAATAATAATAATAATAATAATAATAATAATAATAATAATAATGATAGTAATAGTAATAATAATAATAATAATAATAATAATAATAATAATAATAATAATAATAATAATAATAATAATAATAATAATAATAATAATAATTATAATAATAGTAATGATAATAATAATAATAATAATAACAATAATAATAATAACAATAATAGTAATAATAATGATAATAATAATAATAATGATAATAATAATAATGATAATAATAATAATAATAATAATAATAATAATAATAATAATAATAATAATAATAATAATAATAATAATAATAATAATAATAATAATAATAATAATGATAATAATAATGATGATAATAATAATAACCGGTGTATTGAGTTAACAGCGATACAAAGATACACTGACAATACACAATTTGTGCTAATTTTAGGACTACTCTGATTTGACTAAATAATGTGGATATGTGAGAAACTGATTCTCATCGCTTAGGCTGCACTAGCACAGCGAGGGTGGCTCCTTCTCGAGTGTGGCAAACCAAAACATATTAAAGTTTTGCTAGGTAAGGCATTTCCTAAAAGGCCCTGTTGAAAAAACCCTGATGACACCAGCGTTCCCTTACTGCGATATAATTGGTCAAATGTGTTTAAATAATGAATCCAGGGCCAATCATGTAATTCCTAGAGAGAGGGGCTTAGCAGTACAGAGGTACACTAAAAGTTGAAAAGAGGAGGAGGATAGTCTTGAGACAGCTGCCCTAAGATCAGGTCGCGTAAGGTAAGTAGCAAGAGTGAACTCCCACAAGCATTATACACACACTCTAGCACATTTAATAAAGAAAGAAATGTATACAGCTTGTTTGTTCTCTTACTCTAGTGTCAACCTAAGTTCGCAATCTCCTGGGGAACAGGAGAAGCGTAACACATAGGGGTGCTAGGTGCCGAGAGAGGGAAAACGTCGGGGTCATACCTGCGATGGTCGAACGTTGTTTGTGGGTAGGGAAGTTCACTTCCTGAGTAAGATTTGGCTGGTGTACAATATCAGTGAAGATCAGGGAATTGAAAGCCTGCATACGACCAGCTCTGCAGCTGGAGATCTCATTCGTAGGGAACAGGCAGTCTCAATGATATAGTTGAAGGGCAGTTGGAGCACTCGGAAGGTGATATACTATACACCACACACACGATGGCAGATACGGTGTGGTGGGGGGTGGAGGCAAATTTCTGACCTTATTCACAAAGTACAGCTTCCTTGGGAATGTCAGCACTGAGACGAGATAGACTCGGGTCAGCGCGATAATACAACGCTACTCTCCACCCCTGTGATTTAATGTGCGTGCGTGCTTGTGTATGTGTGTGTGTGTGTGTCTGTCTGTATTTATCTAATCGTAGTATACAGGAAAGGAGCAACGTTTGTTGGGTTCTATCTCCTACATACAATTCTATCATACCTAGCCTCAAATTCGCGCGCGCGCGTGTGTGTGTGTGTGTGTGTGTGTGTGTGTGTGTGTGTGTGTGTGTGTGCATGTGCATGTGTGTGCGCGCGCGTTTGTGTATATATATATATATATATATACATATATATACATATATATATATATATATATATATATATATGTATGTATATATTACAAAGTATTACAAAGGCGGAGCATGCCGACAGGAGACCTTTTGGTCCATATCTAGGTCGGATGCGAAATGTGTGTGTGTGTGTGCATGTGCATGTGTGTGTGCGCGCGTTTGTATATATATATATATATATATATATATATATATATATATATATATATATATATATATATATATATATATATATTACAAAGTATTACAAAGGCGGAGCATGCCGACAGGATACCTTTTGGTCCATATCTAGGTTGGATGCGAAAGAAATCATAATAATAATAAATGAAAAAATAAAAACTATGATAATGTAAATAACAAATAAAATACATGAATAAATGTATAGATTTAGTTGAATAATAAACAAACAGGTAAATAGTAAATAATAATAAATTGACATATAACTAATAATAAATGAGAATCAAACAGACAAATGATAACAAAACAAAACAAAAAATAGTATAAAATAAATTACAATCATTACAGCATCCTGCTTAGGTGTTTATCTAAATTATTCTTAAAGCTTCGAACTGAACTACATTGCACTGCCTCTGCAGGAAGTTTATTCCATTCATTAACTACACGGTTGGCGAAGTTGTTTCTACCCACTTCCAAATTGAATCTATTTCCAGACAGTTTGAGATCATTGTTTCTTGTCTGATTCTCATTCAGCGTGAAAATTTTGTCACTTTTGATGTCAATTGCTTTTAGAATTTTAAAGACCTGTATCAAGTCACCTCTGAGTCTACGTTTTTTTTTTTTTTTTTTTTTAGGAAAATATTTATATGTTTTAGTCGATTTTCGTATGATTTATTTTTGATATTTGGAATAAGTTTTGTGGCTTGCCGTTGTACTTTTTCTAATCTGTCAATGTCTTTAATGAGATTCGATGACCATGTGGAAACAGCATATTCCAAATATGGACGAATTAACGATTTATATAGCTTGTTAATGAGTGATGGACTTTTGAAATCAAAAGATCGCGCAAACAGTCCTAGAATCTTATTTGCTTGCTCAGAGACTGAAATACACTGCTTCGATGATTTGAGGTCGTTACTGATAATTACGCCGAGATCTTTTTCACTATTCACTTTTGTTAACGAATTTCCAAATATCTTGTAATCGTACTTACTGTTATTTTTACCTATGTGCATTACCTTGCATTTACTTGTGTTAAATTTCATTAGCCACTTTTCAGACCATTGCTGTAATTTATCTAAATCTTCTTGAATATATAATTGGTTTAAGTGATCATTTGCCATTCCGCACAGTTTTGTATCATCAGCAAATTTGGAAACAGTAGATTTTAGTCCATGGTCTATATCATTTATGTATACTATGAATAGATGTGGCCCAAGAACGGAACCCTGAGGAACTCCACTTGTAACATTTTTCCATCTAGAATTTTTCCCATTTAAAACAACTCTCTGTTTTCGATAATTCAACCAATTACTAGTCCAACTTAATAGGCTACCACTTATTCCGTGTGAAGCTAATTCTATAAATAATTAATCTTTCGTGGGGGACGGTATCAAAAGCTTTTGCAAAGTCTAGATATATTAAATCTATATTGTTTCTTTTGTCATAATTCGAGATAACTGTGTGGTAGAATTCGAGTAAGTTAGTCACGCAAGAACGTTTCCGTCTGAAACCATGCTGGCTATCATTTATCAAACGGTTACTTTCTAAATGATGTTCGATAGCATCTCTGATGATAGTTTCCACTATTTTTCCTACGATTGAAGTCAAACTTATAGGCCTATAGTTATTTGGTTTCTTTTTGTAACCTTTTTTGAATATGGGAATAACGTTAGCTAGCTTCCATTCTCTTGGGTCATGTCCGGATATGATGGATTTCTTGAAAATAATTTCTAATGGAACAACAATCTCATTTTTCATTGCCTTTAAGATTCTTGGATGCCAACCATCAGGCCCTGGTGTTTTATTAACTTTGAGTTTCTCCATACATCTTTTAATTTTTTCTTTTGTTATATTTACCGTAGTAAGTTTACCCTAGACTTTTCACAGGTTTCAGTTTGGAGTTCACTTTGAGGTGTTTCGTTTACGAATACCGAGCTAAAATAATTGTTTAAAATATTACACATTCCTTCATATGAATATTCAAGTTGACCGTCAGCAGATAATAGTGGACAAATGTGATTACTAACAATCATTTTATCTCTAATGTAACTATAGGATTCTTTGGGATTCTCTTTGGATTTATCAGCGATATTAATTTCGTATTGTCGTTTTCGTTTTTTATTGTCTTTTTTTAAATCTCTCTGTATTGATACATAACTTTCATAGTCATTAGATGCACCCGAGCACTTATATTTCATATAAGCCTGTCTCTTTTTAGCAATACTTTTTTCAGTTCCTTTATCGAGCCACTTTGGGCGAGCCTGATTTGGGGGACGTCTGTCCTTAAAAGGAATGTAAGTATGAATCATCTTAGTGAGCGTATTTTGAAATATTTCCCACATCTGATCTACAGGTCTTTCGTTTAATTTTGCCTCCCAATCTGTAAGCTGAAGCTCCTGACGTAGTCCTATGAACTGAGCTTTACTGAAATCGGGTATTTTAGAAACACAAATATCTATTCTAATTTTTTTAGGAGTTTGAATCTAAATAAGTTGTGATCGCTATTTTCAACAGTTTCACCGACTTCTACATCAGTTACCATGCTTTCACGGCTAGTGATCAATAGATCGAGTAAGTTTCCATGTCTTGTGGGCTCTTTTACATGCTGAACTAAGTAATTGTCACCAAGAAAATCAATTAAGCGACTACTTATATGGCCATGTTCAAGGGTCATCCAATCAGTGTCATTAAAATTGAATAAAATTGAAATCACCCATTATCAATAAATCCCGGTTGCAGAAACTAGACAGTTCTTGAACTAACAGTTTGTCGTTTGCTAAAGGTAATGTCTTTGGCCTATATATTACACCTACATTATTTTTTTGTCCATTTATTCAGATTAACTCAACCCACAAACTATCATATGCATCCTGTTTCACTTGCTTTAAAACACAAGCATGGACATTGTTTTTAACGTACAACAGAGTACCCCCACCTTTCTTGTGGTTTCTATCCTGATGAAAGTGTTTAAATCCCGCAATATTAAGTTCAGCTTCGAACTCTTTACCATTTAACCATGTCTCGGTTATTCCTATCATATCGAGATTTTCACTTTTGATATACGCCTGTATTTCTTGGAATTTATTCTTAATACTACGAACATTAAAGTACATGGTTTTAAGAAACTCGTGATTTTTTTTTACACGTTTTGAGTTTCAATATCATGTCTTACATTATAATTTTGTTTTTTATCAACAACTTGCTCTATATTATTATTTGGTCCTTCATTGATATTCAATGCCTCATTAACATTTCTCCCATCAAAGTTAACATTTCCCCCATCACGGACATCTGGTTGCTCACGGTCATCCGATCTCTTTTGTACACTTTGCCCCCCTACGTCACCTCGATTCACACCGGCCTCCCGTCGTTCATTGACATTCTGTCCGGCATCCCTTCCTAAAATTATATTTTGTCCTCCAGTGACATTATATCCTACCGTGATATTTTTTCCTCCACCAGAATTACACTCCATCGTGATCTTTTGTCTTCCACTGTCATTACATCCCATCGTGATATTTTGGCCTTCATTGACATTCTGTCTGGCATCCCTTCCTGAAATTATATTTTGTCCTCCACTGACATTATATCCTACCGTGATATTTTCTCCTCCAGTATCATTACATCCCATCGTGATATTTTGTCCTCCACTATCATTATATCCCATCGTGATCTTTTGTCCTCCACTGTCATTACATCCTATCGTGACATTTTGTCCTTTGACATTACATCCTAATGTAACATTTCGTCCTCTACCGACACTATATCCTAAAATTATATTTTGTCGTATACTGGCATATTGTTCTACATTAATGCTATACTCTACTCTGTTTTGCCAAGTGCACTCTATTTCCCCTTCTCTTTGGGCTTCTACCCCAAGAAAGGAACTAGTTCATTACAAACTCCCACAATGCGGTTTGTAAGAACATCTTTGCCTCTGCGGGTAAGGTGGACCCCATCAGAAGCGTAAAGGTCATGACGCCTGGAAAAGAGATACCAAGGATCAAGAAAGTGGTATCCCAATTGTGTGCACAATTGCGATATCCTATCATTGATCCCTATGACTCTACTGCTCCAACACGAGCCTGCGTAGATCCTCGGGAGGATCCCACAGACTATATGACGGCTCCTACGTTCCTTCATCTCCTGAAGGAGGACCCTGTAATTCCGAACAGGTTCCTCTGATCTCACTCTACCTACATCGTTACTTCCTGTATGAACAATCGTAACCGTGTTCGTCCGTCCTTGCTCCCTGATGAACTGGGTACAATCGGCGATCCCACGGCCCGGTTGATATACAAGCTTGCAACGTCGTTTAATCTTCCGCTACAGGATGTCGTCATAGCCTCGCACCATGGAGTCCCCCACCACCAAGAACTCCTGATTTTCAGCCACTTCATCCTCCAGCAGAGCAAAACGATTGGCTAGAGCCAGCGGTTACTACACAGGGCACACGCTTACCGAACGCGGGCTCGACAAACGGGACCCCGCGGAGCACCACTCGCTCACGGCAGTGACAGAAGGGGAAGAAGTGGAATGCTCTTTGGGTTGTGGGGAGGGTTCACTCTTCTCACAGAGCGCACTCCTGAGAAGACGAATTTCCTCCTCACACATCCTGAGACGGTCCTCCAGGTTCACACAACCTTCACAAGCCATTTCGCTCCTCCTTTAGCAATACAAATGGCAAAGAGAAAATATAAATCAACAAAAGAAACCAAAGCGGTCTCTAATAAACTAAATACACGAAGCTTACTCTGCTTACCTTATACTATTTCTCTTACCTTTGGAGTACAGTAACAGAATACTGTTTTGAATTTAAATACAACACTATACTTTATCTTATATCTGTAACTGTATAGCGCTATACGTATACAATTACAAAACACAACACAATCACTTAACACTATTCGGAGATATGAGTTTCACAGGTATTCGCTAGCTGGTGTCTGTGCAGAAAAACGAGCTCTCTAGCTGAGGTCACGAAGCAGACTGTGTGTGTGTGTGTGTGTGTGTGTGTGTGTGTGTGTGTGTGTGTGTGTGTGTGTGTGTGTGTGTGTGTGTGTGTGTGTGTGTGTGTGTGCCTAAGTGCGTGCGTGTGAGTGTGTGTGCCTAAGTGCGTGCGTGCGTGTGTGTGTGTGTGTGTGTGTGTGTGTGTGTGTGTGTGTGTGTGTGTGTGTGTGTGTGTGTGTGTGTGAGAGAGAGAGAGAGAGAGAATGTACCTAGTTGTATCTTACAGGAAGGGGAGCTACGCTCGTAATGTTCCGTCTTTGTAGCTCAATGTCTAGTTTGCTCTTAAATTCGTGTATTGTTTTTGCACACACTATTGTTTCGTCCAATTTGTTCCAGACATCCACTGCTTTGTGTGGAAAACTTTTTTTCAGGTTTCTTCTATAACTGTCCTTTTTGAGTTTCTTTCCATGTCCCCTTGTATTTCTCTTATCCCAATTTAGTAAGTCCTCTCTATCAAGGACTTCCATGCCTTTCATGATTCTATAGATGGTCAGCAGGTCACCCCTTTCTCTTCTTTGTTCCAGAGTAGGTAAATTCAGTTTTGATAATATCTGTTCATATGACAGGTTTTAAAGTGTTGGGGCTATATTCGTAGTTGCTCTTTGGATTCTTTCAATTTTCCTTGTATTCTTTTTAGTACTGTGTGGCCATAGTGTCGCTGCGTACTCCAGTCTTGCCCTTATCGGCGTGAGTAGTATTTTCTGCACCATTTATTCGTCCAGGTAAGTAAAAGTCACCTTTATTGATCTTAGCAAGTTGTAAGTTTCCCCGACAATTTTGTTTACCTGTTTATCAGGGGACATGTCGTTTGTGATTATTACTTCCAGGTCTTCTTTCAGATTCCACTTTCTTTACTTAATTTGTACCGATTTTATATTGTCGTGATATATATATTTTTTTTTACTTTTTCAAATTCCCTTGTGCTGCATTTCTTTGTTGACGTCTACTTCCCACTTCTGACTCCATGCCATGTGTGTGTGTGTATGGTGCGCGCACCATGGCCTTGATAACGACAGCAATTCCCAAACCGGATGACAGCTCAGAGATCCTACAGTATAGTGACCGACCTACGGGGAATGTATGTGTGTGTGTGTGTGTGTGTGTGTGTGTGTGTGTGTGTGTGTGTGTGTGTGTGTGTGTGTGTGTGTGTGTGTGTGTGTGTGTGTGTGTGTGTGTGTGTGTGTGTGTGTGTGTGTGTGTGTATGTGCGTGCGCGCGCGTGAGAGAGAGAGAGAGAGAGAGAGAGAGAGAGAGAGAGAGAGAGAGAGAGAGAGAGAGAGAGAGAGAGAGAGAGAGAGGAGAGAGAGGTAGATGAACAGGGAGAGAGAGAGAGAGAGAACATTTACCTAATTACATTTACCTACCTATTTATATACCAAGAGCTATTTCCTCCTTAGAAGGGAGGTAGCCAAATCAAAGGCATGTCTAACTCCCACCCATTCCACTCCCATCTACCACCCTTCCCCACTTCTCATCCTAGCTCCTTGCATTTTGAAATGCAAACATTTGCCCTGCAGTATACAGAAAAGAAGAAGCGTTCGTAAGGTCTCGTTCCCTATTCTCCAATCTATCTTACTTAGTTTAAAATCATTTTATGAATCCAACTTGTTCTATATCCTTATTTTCCAATTACCATATTTAGATTTGAAATTACGTATTATTTCAGTTTAGTCTATATTACCCTAGTTATTCCAAATATTTATGCCTCTGCATGAAAAAAATAAGTCCACATTTTTTCGACGTTTAGTCTTTCTCAGTTTGTTTTTTATGACTTCGTAAAGATTAGATCATTTTATGAATAGATGTGACAGGTGGTAAGACATGGAAATGCCTGGTGTAGGCATTTTTTTCGTGGCTTGCGGGGCTGGTACCCGCTCGGACATGAACCATGCAAGTGGCCCGGAAATCTTCCTACTATATAGAACGCAGGTCCGAGGTGAGTAGCAGTTGGGGGCCAGGACGCAGAGCGAATGCCCTTCATAACCTCTGCGCCACGGCCAGGATTCGAACTGATACCTGAATTGCCGCCCGGTTTCTTGTGGATTATTACCCGCCTCTCTTAAAATAAGAAATCCTTCCGCCCTCTTTATTTTTTTCTTTAGAAATTCCAGTGTCTTTGTACGTTCATTTTCAGTTGCATGTTTTCTAATCCAAATATCATTTAAGCTTTTCCTTCCCTGCTAACTTGCAAGACTTGTTAATTATTTCATTTGTTATGGCTTGCGACTGAACCTTTCACTGGACGCTAGCCACACTTACACCGACTTAACCTGAACATGTCAATCTGATCAGTTGCATCCGAATCATTTTCCATAATCATAGAAGTAATTTAATTCTTCGCATTTTACATCTATTGGTGCGTGTGTGCATGGGTGCTTGCTGAAAACAGCCAACAGTCACTCCAATGGTTATCTATCCACCGCCTATTGAGATACATTTCTGACAGTAACTTGATACTGTCAGTGAAATGTGGCCACGCGCGGGTGAAGCCTCGTCCCCGCAGCGTTCTGTGATATGCCTTCAGTGATAAGTTTGGTGGATTCTTTTTTTTACTTTTTTATTATTCTGGTATGTGTCATTTTAATCGAATTGATCTTATTTCGTTTCATTTTACTTTATCTTATCTTTTTTTGATAAAGCCGGCTGCTATGAAATAGACCTCAACATGCCTGAATTCGATTTATCTCCAAAGCATGAGTAGGGATGGAAGGTTATAATATTTAGGTACCCAGAACTAATTTGTGACATGTTCTGTAATGGAAGATTTCCTCTACCACTCTCTCCCCTTCCATGATAGCTAAACCATTGCCTCCCAAGGGCTTCCGTCCGGTACGCAGGCCATCCCTCCCAGCACCACTCCCCAAACCTTTTCTTCTTCCATTCTCTCCGAATGTCCCAACCGTCATTGATGTCTTACTTCAATTTCGTTCAAAACAAAGCGGACTCCAGTTATTTTTCTTATGAAAAAAATGCAAACTTTCCCCCCCTAAGTATATTACTCTTTTATAATTCCACTTTTTTTAAAGGATATTTATTTCTAGAACAAAACTCTATTCATGGGTTAGGTTCGGAAACATCCAAGAGGACTGAATATCACTATATGGAATGGTTTGTGGCTTGTAGTTTCGTTGGGCATCTCTATTGGTACCCCAGATAGGAATCAGATATCTAATGAATTGGAAAAATAACTATAAATTACTATGCTAAAAACTAAGGAACGTATATATATATATATATATATATATATATATATATATATATATATATATATATATATATATATATATATGTGTGTGTGTGTGTGTGTGTGTGTGTGTGTGTGTGTGTGTGTGTGTATGTACATATATACATATATATATATATATATATATATATATATATATATATATATATATGTGTGTGTGTGTGTGTGTGTGTGTGTGTGTGTGTATGTGTGTATGTATGTGTTTGTTTGTAGATATATATATACATTATATATATATATTTACATATATATACATATATGTATACATATATATACATGTATATACGTATATATACATATATATACATGCATATATATATATACATATATATATATATACATATATACATGTATATGTATATACATATATATATACATAATATACACACATACACACACACACACACACACACACATATATATATATATATATATATATATATATATATATATATACATAAATACACACATACACACACACACATACACATGTATATATATATGTATATATATATATATATATATATATATATATATATATCTCAAATCAGCCATCCTGAGTCCACTACTAAACAAAGGCCTTCATAGCATTCCATTATTCACACGACGGCGCTATCCTCTGCCACGTCATTTCTGCAAACTTCTCAATCTCGTATCTCCACCTCCTGTCTGGTCTCCCTCTTCCACGCTTCCTATCTCGCGGCGTCCACTCAGTAACACACTTGCTCCATCGCTCATCAGTCGTTCGCACTAACTAACCATCCCAATTCCACTTCTTCTCTTTCACTGCCTCCACATTATATTTTAGTCTAGTCTGCTCTCTCACCCAACTTGCTCTCTTTTGGTCTCTCAGCGTTATTCCCATCATTGATCTTTCCATGCTCCTCTGTGCAGTCCTTAGTTTTGTTTCCATTGCCTTTATCAGTTTCCAAGTCTCACACCCGTAGATTATTGCTGGCAGAATGCATCGATTGTAAACTTTACGTTTCAAACATAAAGGTAGAGAGCCTCTCAGGATTTTATTATACTTATCACTTTCCAACCAATTGTAATACGTCTTTTTATTTCATTATCATGATTTTTTGTCACATTCACCGCCTGGCCTAAATAATTATACTTTTCAACTTCTTCAAGACTCTCACCATCGATTATGATCTCTTTACTTTGAACTTTCGTGTTGAACATTACTTTGGTTTTGGTCTTATTCCATTTTTAAACCTACTTTGAGACTTCCCTTGTTCAGATCACTCAGCATATCTTGCAAGTCTTCTGCTCTTTCTGAAATAAGAATAATGTCATCCGCAAATCTTAGGTGGTTTAAATATTCGCCATTAATCTTCAAACCTTTCTCTTCCCAACTCAACCTTCTGAAAATATCTTCCAAGCAACCTGTAAATAATTTTGGTGAAATTGTATCGCCTTGCCGTACTCCTTTCTCGATCTTGATGTTTTCTGTCTTCATTTAGTCGAATTATAACGGTACCTTTTGCATAAATCTTTTCTAAAACCCTTACGATCTGTTCGTTTGCACCCTGACTGCGTAGCGCGTTTATCATTGCTATTTATTCTACCGAGTCGAAGGCCCTCTCATAATCAACAAAAGCCAAACAGAGAGGTATATTGTATTCTGTCATTTTCTCGATTAGTTGGACATTCGCCTGCAAATGGTCTAGAGTCGAGTATCCGCTCCTAAATCCTGCTTGTTCTCTTGGTTGATTTCCATCTAAAACTTGACTTAGTCTATTTGTAAAATCTTGGAGAATTATTTATGTTTGAAAGATAGAAATGGAGAAATCATTAACTGCAGAGACAGAATGGTAAAAAGAGTAAAGAATTTTAACAAGAGCTTTACTCGTCGAAGACCGTAGTTGAGTTAGTAAATTTATAATAATAATAAAAAAAAAATAAACGAGGAAAAGCACCTGGGGAAGATGGTATATCGATAGATCTGTTGAAAGACGCAGGGAAAGAAGTTTATATTAAGTTAGCTCAAATGTACACCCAGTGCTTATGTCAGGAAAGCGTTCCTGAATCGTGGTGCAATGCTGTAGTGATTTTGATTCATAAAAAAGGAGACCAGAAGGACCTTAGTAACTATCGACCGATTAGCTTACTATCAAATGTATATATATATATATATATATATATATATATATATATATATATATATATATATATATATATATGTGTGTGTGTGTGTGTGTGTGTGTGTGTGTGTGTGTGTGTGTGTGTGTGTGTGTGTGTGTGTGTGTGTGTAAAGACAGACAAATATGGAGGTGAGCTGGCAAAATGAAACGTTAAGGTTAGAGTATGGAGCTTTATTCAGAACCAGACGTTTCGACCTCTTGGGCCTTCCTCAGTGGACTGAATTCTGAATTCCTAGGAAAGACCACCCGCTTGCGCGGGATCGGTTTCTGTGGGAGGGGAAGAATGTCTGTAAGAAAATGAAAAGATAGTAGCGTATAAAAGAGGGCTATTGCCACCGGGCGAATTAGCGAGCGATTTGGGGCAGTTGGTGGTCGTGGCTCGGGAGAAATGGACTGGGAGCTTGCACGGCGACGCCGACGCCGGGAGTAGGATTAGGATCACCAACAAAAGTTTAGAAAATGGTAGAAGGCATAGTAGTAGAGAAAGGTGGAAAAACGGAAAAATCTTTAGTGGGAGGTAAACTGAAATGAGAAGATGTAGTATAAGAGAAAGTTGGAAAGGAAGCGAATTTTAGTCGAAGAAAAAGTAAGTGTAGATGTTTATGCGTGTGGCGTGGCTATGTTCGTGAGAGGTGTGTGTGTGTATCTTACGGGAAGTGAGTAGAGTTCACTTCCCGTGTGTAGAGCGCGTTCCTGTTAAGCCACAGGTGGGGCTGAGTAGCCTGCTTTTCCCCAGGTTGGGTTTGAGGTCCTGTAGAGTTGATCCAGTGGCGGTGCGAGGGGGGGGGGGCAGGCGGGCGGTGTAAACCGGTCTGACGACGTCAACGAAGAGGTCGGCCGGCAGCAGCAAAGGAGATATGTCTCCTCGCCACCACCGGCGAGCGTGCAGAGCGCGTTCCTGATAAGCCACAGGTGGGGCCTGAGTAGCCTGCTTTTCCCCAGGTTGGGTTTGAAGGTTAGTAGAATTGATTCAGTGGCGGTGCGAGGGTGGGCAGGCGGGCGGGTGTTGTATGATCTCTTTCCTTCCAATCACAACTCTGAGAACAGAGAATTACGTGATTGGGAATTGTGTGTAAAATGTCAGAATGTAAACTCGCTCGCCAGCGTCAGCGAAGAGGCCAGCGTTAAGTTGCGGGCCGGTTGGACAGAGAGGTGTCCCAAATCTATCCGTCGACCAGCCCGCGATCAGATTGAGGGTTCTGAGTGAGAGACGGTTTGCGCTTCTGCTAAGCCAACGAGCAAGTGTGCATGTGCCTCTTTTCTACCAAGCACTGCTCTGAAAACAGAGAATTACGTGACTTGGGAAATATGTGTATTTGTCTTGGTGTAAACCCGCCTGCCGACGTCAACGAAGAGGTCGGCCTGTGCCAGACCGGCAGCAGCTAAGGAGATATATCTCCTCGCCACCACCGGCCGGCGAAGATTCCTGGGCGTTTGTTGAGAGAGCTGGAGTGCAGAGACGTCCGACCTCTAGGAGCGCTGTGTTGATTTGATGTTCATCAAATGCCCTAGTAGTTCATATCGATGAAGAAAATCATTTGCCAAACTGGAAGGAACCCCACGTTCTACTTAGGAAAAAAAAAAATGAAAGCTTTGGAGGCGGCACACATTGCCACCGAGAAAACAACAAATTCTCGTAAGGGGTTTATGTCCTGGGCTCAAACGTCCGCACAACTGGTGGTCGGCGAGTGTGGGGGGACAACGAGACCGGGATGAGGTCACGCAGCGTCGTCAGATCACCATGTAAGCTGTTGACGGACTTTGATTCTTATTCTGCATTCAGTCCACTGAGGAAGGCCCAAGAGGTCGATACGTCTGGTTCTGAATAAAGCTCCATACTCTAGTCTTAACGTTTCATTTTGCCACCTCACCTCCATATTATATGTATATATATATATATATATATATATATATATATATATACATATATATGTATATATTCTTTTTTCATACAACACTGAATGGGTCCCAGTGAACAGATATACATTTTTATCAACCACAATACACTTTAATTCTAAGCCATCAACATCGAGAGACTCGCGGAGGCCAGCATGCAGAAATTGAAACGTGGTACGGCCAAGGACTCGAACCGGGGCCAGCACGTAACAAGTGACTTAAACGATTGCGCAATCGGTTATCACTAACACTTGTGCTTGATAAATATATATATATATATATATATATATATATATATATATATGTGTGTGTGTGTGTGTGTGTGTGTGTGTGTGTGTGTGTACACACACACACACGAGGCGTGTTTTTTAAGTCCCGTTTTGAAATAAAAATGAAACAAGTAGGCTTTTCGTATCAATTTTCTTTTCACATGAAAGTCTGTACTGTAATCTACTTTTCAACATGATTTTCACCAATATTAAGTCATTTATCATATCGTACAACCAGCTTTTGAATAACATCCTCGTAGAAATCTGCCACCTGATTAGAGAACCACTGCAACACGGCCGTTTTGACATCTTCATCGTCATCGTGGCGCTGACCACCCAGATGCTTCTTCAAATGCAGGAAGACGTGGTAGTCACTGGGCGCTAGATCGGGGCTGTAGAGAGGGTGATCAAGTTGTTCCCAGCCAAATGAATTGATCACATCTTGAGTTTCATAGGGTGCGTGTGGAGTGTGAGTGAAGGTCGTCCACTTCGTTCCTCATCATGCACATCTGTACGGCCATCTTTTAAAGCTTTCACCCATTTCCGCACCATCCCATCACTCATGATGTTTTCTCCATACACTTCACTGGTCTGACGACGAATTTCAGCCGTTTTCGCGCCTTTAGCAGTAAGAAAACGAATCAGCGCGTATTTCACAATCTGCGCTTTCTAAATCAGAGGAGACATTTCGATTTCAAATACTCATAAACAAACTTAAACACGATCAGATTATTCCATAATGGCGGCTGTGGCTAGCCAAGAGATAGCGGTACACAATGCGCATGCGCCAAGTGCCGACCGCAGCGCCACAACGGCGGAATTTCAAAACGGTACTTACTTAAAAAACACGCCTCGTGTGTGTGTGTGTGTGTGTATATATATATATATATATATATATATATATATATATATATATGTGTATATATATATATATATATATATATTACTTATTGTCTACATCTAGGAAATACCTGGTATAATTTCACTCTGATTTGACGGTGCATTTATCAAAAGTCTAGAAAATTGTACAAGCCATAGCTAGCCTACTCTGTCCAACCCTGGTCATTCCATTAAAAAGAAAAATCTTAAATGTACCACTAGTATGATTGGCAGCATAATCAGGGAAAAGGCATGTGTGACGTGCATGTCTATATTTTACTGGCAGAAGATATTTTTTCATGCAGTTCCGTTCCCCGGCTTCAAATCCTTCGGATCCCTTCCCTCTGCACCACAAATGACGTCGTCTGTCCCGCCGCATTTCGACGTCGAGGTTATTGTCGATATATTCCACCTATTGTGATGGTTTTTAACAATATGCCAAAGAAAGTTAGATTAGATACGGTTAAGTTAGGTTGGTATGGTAATTCTGAAGTCGAGGAAAGAATCTGAAACCAGCGAAAGTGACCCACTGAAAAAGAATTCTATTGTTACGCAACGAGTGGCCAAGAATGTTGGGTTTGCATTCCATCACTTTATTGGAGGAATAAACGTGTTTGTGTACTTCAGCAGATGCTGGCGATTGTAACAACCCTAGAGTCGTGGCTTAATCGACCAAATATGCAAACACAGGAGAAATAAAGCATAACCCATTTCTAAAACATAAATAGACCTTTTTCATTGAGGTGGGGATTGTATGATATATTTTATGGCACATGAGGACAAATAAAAGGCATTTTGCGTCCCAGCCACTTGAAATTGCCAGAGGAACCAGTGTACACAGTGAATTATCGGAATTGTGAACGGTAATAGATAAGTAATATTCGTACGTCTGGCGCCACCGATTCGAAACAAGTAAAACGCAGTGATACCAACCTTCTCGAGGCGTTCGCAATACAAAACCTCCCATCAAGGGGTATCCTCTAATTAATATCCGAGCTGTACAGATTGCAGGAACTAATTAATTTCTTTCATTCATAATTAGCGTCTCAATCCTTCGGGATAATGTTGCACAGGTAGAATCATAGAGGTAGTAGAAAGGCGGGATAGGAGTTAATATTCACCAGCATTCTTCTGTATAGAGATTGGGCACCAGTCTCAAGATTAGGTGCGTGAAGGAAGAGGACAATAAAAAGGAAGACAAGATGAAAGAGGGAAAATTAGGAATAGAGACAGGAGGAGGTGAAGTAGGAGGAAAAGGAGGTGATGGAGGAGAATGTACATAAGCGTTCTAGCTCGTGATGTGGCAGTGGGTAGATGGAAAACTCACAGGACTCTTCTAATCTGCTGATACCGCTAGATTACTTACCCGTAATACATTTGTCGGTCACACTGCGTTGGATCTCAGGCAACTTGGGATAACGAATGAGTATGCACAAGGTTATTGTCGGCGCGTGGTAACTGATATGCATGCTGATAGAAGACTGGAGGGCGAGATAGGCCACAGACTAGGGGACGGAACAGATGTTCTGCCATGTGAGGAAAGAAGTATCAGCGGAAATCATAAGATAAATTCACGACACATTAACTGCCATCATCATCGATAATTGGGAACATGCAACCAACAGGGAGTGCATTGCTTCACTCACACCACTCCAACCATCCCTCGACGGGTTCGATCCCCTTAACTTGCCCCAGCAATGAATTCTGTGTTTTCCCTCGTCTCTTCAATCAAGGGTTTTCTCCACAGACAACCCTGTCAGTAGGATCAACAATAGGGAAACGTCTCTCAAATTATGCTGGTAACTGGCCGAGACCGAATCTCGGTAGTCTCTGGCTTGATACTGTCATTCCAGTGTACTTGATTCCAAAGACATCGAAACGCCTCTTCAAGCCAGCATTCAATGGTCATGCCTCATAGCCGTACAGAAAGACAGCTATAAGTGTGTGTGTGTGTGTGTGTGTGTACGAATAAGTTGAAATTATGGATCTAAATACCCCTGCATAAACATCAATAACGCCGTATGCTCTGGTTGAGTGTGTGAAACTTTCCAAGATTTCATTGTCCTCGTCACATACACAAACAGATTGAACTCTGTCATCTAGTAACACCCCAGACGCCTAGACTTTGGGGGTCCTATAAAGATCAGAATCTCCAATGACTCCGCAAGAAGGACAGCAGCATCGGCAAACAGTCAGTGACCTTAGTGTTGCCAATAAATATCTTGCAATGACATTGATCTACAACTCTGTCCAATATCCAGTCCATTCAGGAGTTAAAAAGTGTTAGGACGAGGAAACACCCTTGCCTCACTCCTAGATTAATAGGAAATAAAATGGACACGCCCGCTCCATACTTTACAGCATCTGTTCCATAGTATAAGCCAAGCATCAAGTCAACAACCCCATAGCACCTCACGATGCACCGAGTCAAACGCTTACTTCAGATCAACATGATCTAAGAAACCCCAGTTGAAACTCACGTCGGCGTTTCACAAGAAAACATGAATCCCATCAGTTTTTGACTTATCTGGCGCGAACCCAGACTGCTGAGGCGTCTAAAGCTTTAGCAAATGTGGACGAACCCGTGTCAGCAACAGACGGGTAAGCACCTTACCTAGCACACTGAGCAGTGTAATACTGCGGGAGTTGTTGCGGTCTTAACGGGCCCCTTTCCCATACCAGGTCGGGAAGACAAGACTTTTTTCCAGTCAGAGGGAATGGTACTGGACTATCAGAATGTACACAGTACCGCATGCAACCCGCAGATCATGACCTCACCAAGGTCTAAATATACAGGTCAGACCGTTTGAATTATTGTGCGCAGCTTCTGACGTCATTAGGCTGGGTCCGTTTTCTCTTTGTGAAACACTGAAGAAAACTGTGAAACGCCAAGGAAGACAGGAACTATAATATTTTATATATTATATATATATTATATATCATATTTATTATATATTCATATATATAGACAGGAACTATAATATTTTATATATATATTTTATATAATATTTGTCAGAATATAACTAATTGCGTGGAGCGGTGCGAGCGAAGGCAACGACATTCCCGAACGACGGACCAGCTTCAACTGACAGCTATAGGACCCGAGAACCCCACTTTGAACAGCCAGGTGACGTTCACGGGCCCGCTGCGCCAACTCCCTCGAAATTCGGTCGGAAGTGGTTAGACCTTATATCCTTAGATCTTGGACCTCACCTCTAGCTTTCGGCAACTCCGCACTGAAGTTACGGATGCTAGCTGCCTTTTCACTTTTCAACTTACAGCCTCTTTGACCTCTGTCAGAGAGAGCGGAGATTTGTCTTTCGGTGGATAGGCAAGCAACACCCGAACATCAAGGGGGAATTGTTCTGAACTGTTCAGAATGGGGTCGTCTAGTTCACGAGCTTGGAGCGGTTTCTCCAGGGTTGGGTAGTTACGGTCACACTTGTTATTGTGCTAGGTTCTCCCTGGCTTGAAAGTGATACGTTCAACTGTTCGTTCACATCACTCGCTAATTCTGGTAACGGAATCAATTGATCATAACATCAACACAAGCCTTATCTATGTTTGGTGTTCCAAGAGACTTCATGTTCACAAACTTTTACTGTGCGACTTGTAATAGCCTCATGGGCCCAATGAAGTTAATGTGACATGTGCCTTGAGAACACACATTTGTTTTCTTTGCATACCACCGAGGTCATACGAGAACTGAATTAAAATTAAAATTAATACTTTCGAGTTTCCTTGTATTGTCTATATATATTTTTTATTAATTGAAAAAATAAAATAAAAAGGGGACTCCTCCCACTCGTCAACTGCCATCGTTAGATGTGCAAATAGCTGTCCAATGAAGCTGTATCTTTGGGTCCAGCAATTTCAGAAGCTAGTGTGACTGAGGCACGTGAATAAATCGTATCTGCAATTGTGGCGTCAGTTGAGTTCGCGGTACAGTACTATTACATGAAAGTAGTGTATATTTTTTCTATAATAATGGACTTGATGAGCTTTTACTCTCATCAGAATGCATTACATGAAATAATTTTTCTAAACCATTCACTCCCTTGTAGAAATGGTTTTGTAAACTATTCCAGACGATTCCACCATCGAAGTCATTTGATTAAAATACGTGTTTTTTAGAGCGGAGTTCCGAAGATCCCAAGATGCACTGGCGTAACGTCATAGTAGGCTAGTAGCCATACATTGTATCTAGATAATACCGCCTTGGAATTGGTCACTCGCGAATTTTATAAAAAATGATGATTTATGAAATTTTTGGCTTGAAGGCCAAGTGCCGGAGCCGGTAGGCCATGCAGCGCATATCTATCATATACAAATCAACAAATCAATAAATAAAAAGTTACAGCAACAAACACTCACTCACAAAAACACAATTTCTATTAAAATATCGCAGAATTTAAATGATCTGAAGACGAGGGGTTAGACAGTGGAGGTCCAGCCATATATGTTTAACCCCATAATATGACGCCAAACGTCAAAAGATGATCAGGAAATTACTGAAAATGCCTAATTTGACCTTGACGACGATGTTGAAAATGGGAAGTCCGACCATAGTAGTGAAACAAGTGGGTACGAACAGGATCAAGAAGAGGAAAACCAGGGATACAGGGCAGAAAGATTAAGAAATACTGATTGGTATGTCAAGGGAAAGACTGGGCCAAAGGCGAAACTAGATTACTTTATTCTTAGTGTTAACCTAATCAATGAATTAGTGCTGTGGCCATAGGCCTAACCATGACTTCACTCACCCCCTACCCTCCTGGCCAGGCCAGAAGGACTGGTGTGTGTGTGGGGGGGGGGGGCGATAGCCATAGGCCTAGTGCCAGTCATTACAGTCTCATGTCACGTGGGCATGGGCCAACAACACAGGCCATAACTTGAAAATGTTGGGACAGTTATATTCAGATCCATGGTTTATCATGCATGTGACATACCATTTGTGTAGGCTGTCATCCACATTTTGTGAATATGCACATATTATGAATATTCATTCAAATGTGCAGCACCAACTGTGGAGAATATTATGACGTCCGAAAAATTTCCCATCCCTTTTAATATGTGTTGACAGTGTAAGTTTAATCTTGGTGACTACCCCACCAAATTAATTCTGGGGTACTCCTGTGAATTACAACTTTCACATTGGAAGCACAAAACTATATACCTGTGATTGGCAGGGCCTCATTGAACCCTGAAAAGTACAATGGCATCACAAAGCATCATGTACCTTTGTGAATATGTAATCATTTCACTCTTTCTGTTTTGTTTGGATATTCCATTAAAACATTGTATTATAACTTACCGTGGCTTTGGGGCCATTTGGTGATTTTCTTCGTCTTTGTTCTGGTGGTGATGTGTGTGTTGACTTAAGGTGTGGCATGGCAGATAGGTATGGGAATGAAGGGTAGGATGAAGGTGTGTGTTAAGGGGAGACTGGTTCTCTCATAGAATGCGTCCCATCACTGTATAGCACACACTTCATCACATTTACACTTCGCACTATTGGATTTATATGAGGTCTGTGATTGGGGTAAACTTCACAGCACTCCCCAATCACGAATTACTAACACTTATGGTCAGTTTCAAATCATGTCTCAGACTAAGTAAAATTTTGGGTCTGACAGTGTGCCAAACGCCTACTAAGTATTTCAGCGGCTTTGACCCATCGTTTTTCGCTCATATTTCCGAAATAACCATTCACATCAGCATGATATATTAGCACAGCCTAATTCACATCCTGCCATAATTGTTGGCGTTATAGTGCATTCATAAGTGTATTTAATTACGGCGTTTACTCTTGATATTAAGTGTGTCGTAGCCGACACCCGTGAAGTAAATCGAACAAGTGAAGTTGTGACGTCATCACAAACTACCTCGTGTATCCCATCCTCCTCCCAACTTCACTTGTTCGATTTACTTCACGGGTGTCGGCTACGACACACTTAATATCAAGAGTAAACGCCGTAATTAAATACACTTGTGAATGCACTATAACGTCAAAAATTATGGCAGGGTGTGAATTAGGCTGTGCTAATATATTATGCTGATGTGAATGGTTATTTCGGAAATATGAGCGAAAAACGATGGGTCAAAGCCGCTGAAATACTTAGTAGTAACCTTTGACCTCTTGTGGCCAAAGGTTTATGGGAGGTACAACTTTACCTTAATTAAAGTGAAAATGTTGCATGATACATATAATAGATAATCCTCATACATGGGAATTAGAGATGGGTAATACACCAGAACAAATACATCAGAAACTATATTCCTGGAGGGTAGTCAACCATATTTGGTCCTGTGGTGTCAAGTCTCTTACATAATATTTTCATATATATAAACAAAAATAATACACCACTCTATCTAAATGGAAAAAGTAAAGTTGTATAATTTGTTAAACATGCTTTCATTTACTAAACATTCTAGAATACAGATTTCATACAGCTTGATATGCAATTGCTGTATTTCAACCTTGATCCTAATTTTACAGCTATCAATTCACTAAATTAATTGAGGTCGTAATCACTGATGTCTATATTAATTTGTAATAATAGCTTATTTACTCAGCCTGTGGAGAGTCTTACAACATCATATGGCTTAAGCCCTAAAATGATAAGAAAAATTAAGAATATATACGAGAATACAGACAGCAGTCAAGAACAGAGAGCTGGAGAGCAGTGTGGCCACTCCTTGGCTTTTTTCCCAATATCTTGGCATTTTTGCTATCATCTTGGAATCTTGTAAATAAAATGTAAAAAATGAACAAATCTTGGATTTTTTCACCAAATTGTAGACAATTGCTTAAAATATTAGTTTAATAATAGAATATTCTCTTTGCCACTAAAGTATGAGGTACACTATTTTAACAACAAAGGACAAATTAAGTTTTAAATTTTAATTCATGAGATTGTTGAAAAGTTAAGGCTGGAAATCACGACTTGCCAACTAAGTTGTCTTCTATGAGTTGACGCGTCCATAACACGTTCAATACGTTTGAGACGTTTCTCTCCTAGTCCGCCAGTCCTCTCTAGCTAATTAGTCGTGCGTGTGTGGTATGTGAGACCTGTGGATATTTATTCAACCCTACTTGATTTAATTAGAAATCATTATGAGTGACTCTGAAGAACCAGGGTATAGGGGTGATGTTACCCCACCAAAGAGAAAAGCGAAAGTGACGTGGTATCAGCAGGCATTTAGAAAGGAATGGATGGAGGATGATGAACTGAAAGATTGGGTGCAACCAGATCCTGCTGACAAATATACTGTCTTGTGTACTGTATGTAGCAGCAAACTCAAGAATTGCAATAAGTCGTCTCTGATGGCACACAAAGTTTCCATGAAGCATGTAAAAAATTTCAATGCCAAAAAGAAAACTGTAAGTATTGAGCAGCATTTTAAAAAAGGAACTGGACTAGGTCATCAAGATAAAGTTGCAAAAGCTGAACTACTCATTTCAGGATTTATGGCAGAACACAACATGCCATTCCACCAGGCAGATCATTTAGTGGATGTTCTCAGGAAAGCTTTCTCTGACAGTGAAATTGCCAAAGATGTTACCTTAAAGAAAACAAAGGCTTCATATATAAAGGCCTGTCTACACGAGCGGGCCTGATCGGCGGGTTTGCCCGTTAACGGGCAAATTCTCGCGGGCCTGCCCGTGAATGTTGTCCACACGACCGAAGTGATGAACAGCTGGGCCTGCCCGACGATGTTGCCAGTAGCGGGTGGAGTGCTGTACGAGAACCCATGGTGCCTAGCATTGTCAAGAAAAAGA
>NW_027467627.1:112500-120000 GCF_046742065.1 Oratosquilla oratoria | reverse complement strand
GTGTACATATGTCCACTTCTACGCGACTTCATCTTCGTGTACAAAAAAAAGTACAACCAAAGAAGCCCAAGGGGAAAGACGAAAAAAAAAAAAAAGTTACGAGTACAATAATCACTATTGGACTTTGGTCTTTAGTCTTTGGACTTGGCCTTCCGAGAGGACTGATTTATCGTCTCGGCAGGAACCCCACTAACTACCGTTCTCCTTTGTTCTGTAACGCCCCCTCGCTTCCACCCCCGAGAACAGGACCTGTGGTCACCTCACCCAGTCAGGACAGTGGTGATGGCGGCGTCGGTTTGGGTGGAGAGACTCAAGCCCTTGATGAGTTGGGTCTTCCCTTTTGTCTGAAGGCGTTAAAAGGCCAAGGGCCTCTTTCTTTCTCTCTTTCTTTTTCTTCTCCACCTTGAGGGTTACCACCTGTTAATGTTCCTCTTCGGTCCTCCCCGTCCCTTCACTTCCCTCCCCTCCCGTTCTCATCCCATCCTTTCCTTCCGTCTTTCCTTTTACTTTCTTTACCCTTCCCTCTCCTTTCCTTCTCTTCCCTATCTCTCTCTTTCCTTCCTTTCCCTCCCTTCACTTCCCTCACCCTTTTCTTTTCCCTTTCCTAATCCTTCCTCTTTTCTCCTTCTCTTCCTTGCCTTCCTTTTTCTCCCTTATTCTTCTCCCTCCCTTACTTCCCTCCCCTTTCCATCCTATCCATTCGCTCAGCCTTTCCGACCCCCTTTGCATTCCTTTCCTTCTTCCACCTCCTCATTCCCTTCCTTTCTCTTTTCTAATTCTTTCCCTCCCCCTCCCTCCTTTCCCCTTCCCTCAAACCTTCTCCCCTTTCCATTACTCTCCAACACTTTCCCACTCACTCCACCAATCCCTCATCCATTCCGTCATCATTCACTTTCCATCTCCCTCTTCTCCCTTTCCCAAACCGATAACCCCCCCCCACCTTTCCAGCACCCCCCCCTCTCCCACCCTCTTCCACAGTACCCACCAATTAGGAGTTCCTTCGCACATTACCCGTTTCTTGCTTATCTTGGAAACGTATGGGGACTATTACCTTACATCCCTCTCCGGTAATAGCATCCTTTTCCCGGTACTTGGCCGGTGAAGTTTGTCTTATGGAGCCTAACGGGTGATGCATTACTCTTGGTACCGGTGTCCGGTTCCTCGTCCCGGTCCCTGACTACCATCTTTCCTCAAGGAACGTTATCAGTAGTGTCTCCTCCGGTACTGAGACTTCCTCAGTATCTTACACGTAATCAGTCGATTGTAGTCCTTCTTTTGCACAGATTTGGGAATATCTCTTTCTGGAGCTTATCTGGTAATAGTTTCTAAGATGCACATTTGTTTTTACACGTCGGTTATTATCATATCACCCTTTTATTCACCACATAGTTCGTGGCTTGAAATGAACTCTTAATGAATTCGAGCCGTACCTCTTGTACTGACCTAACCTCAACGCATCTCCGATCTGATCAGTCGTGTTTTGAGTCCTTTCCTACAATCACGGAAGCAATTCCTCTAGAATCCCACAACTCTTGTTCCTGACGTGTCTTCCATTAAATAATGTACTCTTCTTTCCAGACAGCAACAATAATGCTCTCGATCTCGCCCATTACATCCCTGACAGGAGATTCCGTTTTCTTAATAACTTTTACCATATGTTCTTCCAATCTATCATATTCTTCCCTTTTCTGCTGCTTCATGACCTCTCTGAGGGTAGCCGCGCCCTTCCGTTGGCTGGAAAACCAACCTTCTCGTTCCTCCAGTGATTAAACGATCTTGTCCTTACTTGGTTCGATCTTAGCACCGTTTCCCTTTCGTGAATTCAGAAGGAAATCGTTCTCGTTCATCAAAATGTCAATTTTGAATTTTAAGCTAGGCAATTTATAATACTTTTTGCATTTCCAATATTTTTGCAAGATTGATTGTTCAAGCTTGCTCACTCTATCAAGGAATTTAGTGTGTGTGTGTGTGTGTGTGTGTGTGTGTGTGTGTGTGTGTGTGTGTGTGTGTGTGTGTGTGTGTGTGTGTGTGTGTGTGTGTGTGTGTGTGTGTGTGTGTTCACTTGGTCTTTGGATCACGTGTTGGACTCGTGATCGACAGCTATTTCCCTCCTGGAAGAGAGCTCAGAGCTCGTAGGTCCGATCTATGGGTAATGCTATGACCTTACACACACACACACACACCCAACTCCCCGCCCACGAGAGTCAGAGTAACGACCCGAAGCGCAGTGGTACCGAAATAATTTCGGCCCTGGGCAGGATTCGAACCAAGAACTACGGGCCACTATAGTAGCAGTTCAGCGCTCTACCAACTGCGCCACCGAGTCGTGTGTGTGTGTGTATTCACCTCGGATCTGCTGCAGCCTGCCTCTTTTCGAGACAGCCAGACACCACCCTACGGCGTGAGCTCAGAGCTCATTATTAGCAGATCTCTGGGTAGGTCTGAGACCACTCACACTCCACACACCGGGAATGCAAGGTCACAACTCCTTGACTAACGTCCCGTACCTACTCGCTACTAGGTGAACAGGGGCTACACGTGAAAGGAGACAAACCCAACTTGTCTCCGCCCGGCCGGGGAATCGAACCCCGGTTCTCCGGCTTGTGAGGCCAGTGCTTTACCAATCCGCCACCGGCCGTGTGTGTGTGTGTGTGTGTGTGTGTGTGTGTGTGTGTGTGTGTGTGTGTGTGTGTGTGTGTGTGTGTGTGTGTGTGTGTGTGTGTGTGTGTGTGTGTGTGTGTGTGTGTGTGTGTGTGTGTGTGTGTGTGTGTGTGTGTGTGTGTGTGTGTGTGTGTGTGTGTGTGTGTGTGTGTGTGTGTGTGTGTGTGTGTGTGTGTGTGTGTGTGTGTGTGTACACTCTTGATAGTTTGCGTGTTTATGTTTGTTCCACTACCTTAAGCCTGTACGCCCCCATCCCCATCAACCTCCCTACCCCCACCTTCGGGTGCCAAGGAAGACTCCTTTGATGCCCCCCTCCCCCTTTGAGTTACGGGCGGACTGCACGTGAACACAACATCCGGATGTGGGTTCCTCGCTTCTGGTTCCACAGATGTGGTTGCCCAGTGTGTAGCGAGTTTGAACGTAAATAATCAATTTTGTAGAAATATTAGAAATGCAATTTTTTTTTTTATAAATTGTCCAGCTTAAAATTCAAAACGACATTTTGATGAACGAGATCGAACATAAACAATCAATCTTGTAAAAATTTTGGAAATGCAAAAAGTTTTATAAATTGCCCAGCTTAAAATTCAAAACAACATTTTGATGAACGAGAACAACCGAACCAAGTAAGGACAAGATCGCTCCAGAATCCACTGCTTAGAATCCTCTGTTCTCAGATATACAGATCGTTATCTTTTATTGGGAATTTCTCTGAAATTAAGAAAATCAATAAATAAAGTAAAAAAAAAAAAAAAAAGATACTTAAACAATTTGATAGATAATAGATAAGTAAATGATAATAAAGTAAATAGTTGAAATAAATAAACAGACAGGAAATGAAAATAGAAATGAAATATTCTGGAAGAACTGATAAATAAATAAATAAAATAAATAAAAGAAAATAAATAAATCCAGAGAATTTCCCTAATACCAGAAGACCTTTTTGATACGTTGGTATATTTCAGGAAGTTATTCTAATTCCGATCACCGGAATTTATTGATATTAGAGATATTTCCAACAATGGAGAGAACTAATTAACTGCGTGTTTGTCTTGTACATGCTTTACCTCCCGACATCAATTGCACTGATGCTTAAACAGGCGCTGATTTACTGATGATGATATTGATAATAATGATTTTGGTAACATTTTTATTCTCTATTTTTCTTCTTTTTTTTTCCTTTTCCCTTTCTCTATATCTATCTATCTATCTATCTATCTATCTATCTATCTATCTATTTATCTATCTATCTATCTATCTCTCCCTATATCTTTCGTTTTGTTTTGTCTCTTTTTCTTTTCTCTCTCACTCCTTCTCTTGGCTCTCTCTCTCTCTCTCTCTCTCTCTCTCTCTCTCTCTCTCTCTCTCTCTCTCTCTCTCTCTCTCTCTCTCTCTCTCTCTCTCTCTCTCTCTCTCTCTCTCTCTCTCTCTCTCTCCTCTCGATTTGTCTCTTTTCTCTATATCTTCCTCTTTCTTTCTTTCTTTCTTTCTTTCTTTCTTTATCTCTCTCGTTTCTTTCTCTCTCTCGTTTCTTTCTTTCTCTCGTTTCTTTCTGTTCTTACGAGTGCTTACCTATCCATCAGGTTGTCTACATTATTTCAATTCCGCCCTCTTAACAAAATTCCTTTCACTATGAGTTCTTGTAAACAATTTACGTTAAGAACATGCAAGATATACGAATAGATGTGCATACAAAGTACACAAACACACACACAGGGCTGAACTAATTTCAGTATCACTGTGCTGCGATTCGTTATTCCAACTCTCGTGGGCTGGGAGTTGGGTGTATGTGTGCGTGTAAGGTCACAGTATTACCCATAGAGTGCTCATATATGAGCGTTGAGCTCCCTTCCGGGAGGGAAATAGCTGTCGATCACGAGTCCAGCACGTGATCCAAGACCATGGTGGTGAATCACACACACACACACACACACACACACACACACACACACACACACACACACACACACACACACACACACACACACACACACACACACACACACACACACACATACCCCGGGCTGAAATAATTTCAGTATCGCTGCGCAATGAGTCGTTACTCCAACTCGTGGGCGGGGAGTTGGGGTGTGTGTGCGTGTAAAGTCACAGCATTACCCCAATTGGTCATCTATGCGTTGAGCTCTCTCCGGAGGAAATAGCTGTCGATCACGAGTCCAGCACGTGATCCCCATGGTGGTGAATCACACACACACACACACACACACACACACACACACACACACACACACACACACACACACACACACACACACACACACACACACACACACACACACACACACACACACACACACAAATCTCGCTCAGGGCTGAAATAATTTCAGTATCGCTGCGCTGCGGATCGTTACTCCAACTCTAGTGGGCGGGAGTTGGGTGTATGTGTGCGTGTAAGGTCACAGCATGACCCCTAGATTGGTCATGTATGAGCTTTGAGCTCTCTTCCGAGAGGGAAATAGCTGTCGATCACGAGTCCAGCACGTGATCCAAGACCATGGTGGTGAATCACACACACACACACACACACACACACACACACACACACACACACACACACACACACACACACACACACACACACACACACACACACACACACACACACACACACACACACACACACACACACACACACACACACACACACACAAAACCGGATCCCCATATATCAACAAACTTCTTACCCGGTAAACTACCGGACTTGGCCAATAAAATTCCCCGAGACTTTTTCCTTCTTACCCCTCCCTCGTCCCCCCCCTCACTCCTCCTTCTATGTTTCTCCCCTACCACTAGCCCCCCACCCCACCTCTCCCTCCCTCCCACCACCCCTCGTTCATCCTTGTTCGTTTTTCCTAACGTGATGCTTACGTTCATTCATGAGATATAGTTACGCTCATAGTTCCATGTTCAGAGGAGTCACTCACGCTAAGAGGGAAGGGGGGAAGGGGGGAAAGGCAATAAGTCACTCTGGGGTCGAGGTCGATCCTTGGCTACTTTGGGTTCCCTCTTTCCACGCCTATTTGTTACAAATACACGTACACACACACACACATACATACACACACACACACATATATATACACACACACATGCGCCCGCGGGCTTACCGTTAGTCCCAGTTCGTTTACTCTATCTCTTTTTCTCTCTCTCTTTCTCTGTCTTATTGTTTTATCCCTCTATGATTCGCTTTCTCTCTGTCTCCCTCCCTCTCTCTCTCTCTCTCTCTCTCTCTCTCTCTCTCTCTCTCTCTCTCTCTCTCTCTCTCTCTCACTCCTCTCTCTCCTCTCACTTCTCTCTCTCTCTCTCTCCCTCTTCTCTCGCTCTCTCTCTCCTCTCCTCTCCTCTCTCTTCTCTCTTGTCTCTCTTTCTTTCTATCTTCCCCCTCTCACCGTCTCTTCTCTCTCTCTCTCCCTCTCTCTCTCTCTCTCTCTCTCTCTCTCTCTCTCTCTCCTCTCCCTCCTCTCTCTCCTCTCCTCTCTCTCTCTCTCTCTCTCTCTCCTCTCTCTCTCTCCTCTCTTCTCCTCTTTCTCTCCTCTCTCCTCTCTCTCTCTCTTCTCTCTCTCTCTCACTTTCTCTCACACTCACACATTTTACCTTTCTATACGTCTCTCTTTCCTTCTCTCTCTTTAATTAAGAACAATATATGATAAAAAAAAAGATAAAGCAAAGTATGTCCGAGTTAATTTTTTAGCAAATGATTGTTGTTTTGGCTCTCCGTGCATCTAGGGTAAAGGTGACACCTACTTAAAACAAGATAGACACCAAACTATGAACCCACAATAGAACAAGTCTAAAATCATGTTAAAAAGATTTACAAAATAAAAATTAATTAGAATGAATATGAATTTGAAATGAATCAGTCAATGAATCAATCAAATAAATCAATGAAATAAACTAATAAGATAAATTGAATAATTAGCTGATTAGATAGACAGACAAAATAAAAACAGTAAATCATATAAATGAATGAATAAATAAATAGATAAATAAAAAAGTAATTCATAAAGATAAAAAATAAACAAACAAACAGAAAAATAGAATAATAAGATAAAATTTTAAAAACCGGGAAAGAATTGGGACTGAGGCTGTGAATCATCAACTTCAGAATCCAAGATGGCTGCCTCATACGAAGACTCAACCGTTGCTCGCGTTTGCTGAGCCAATAAATCTAGAAAATGGTGTTTTGCCCCCAACGTCCATTTGCTATGGTGAATTCGAAATTACTGTTTTGGCCACGGTATGTACAAAATGGACATAAGGTGAGTAAAAAAACGAATAAATAGGTAAATGAATATATATTATATATATATATGTATATATATATATATATGTGTGTGTGTGTGTGTGTGTGTGTGTGTGTGTGTGTGTGTGTGTGTGTGTGTGTGTGCGTGTCATTACGACAAATGGATTAACAAGCTCCACCACAAGGACCCGAACCATTGAATAAGCGACTACTTATCGTGAAGTAAAGACGGTACCGTTGAGCCACCCGGACCGTACAAAAGGAACGACCTGGACTACGACCCGGTAGTTCCCCGGGTACATATATATATATATATATATATATATATATATATATATATATTATATATATATATATATATATATATATAAAATAAAACAATAATTGATCATAAATGAATAAGAAATAAATAGATAAATAAAAAGATAAATAGAAATAGAATAATTCATAAACAAATGAATAAGATAAGATAACAATTATGATAACAGTAACAACAGTAATCATAGCATTAACAAATACCCAATAAAGCGACTACATTGATATATGAAAACCAATTTATTACCTAACAAACCGGA
>NW_027467627.1:90000-102500 GCF_046742065.1 Oratosquilla oratoria | reverse complement strand
TTCCTTCTCTTCTTCTTTCTCATTCACCTTCTCTTCCTCCCTCTCCTCCTCCTCCTCCTCCTCCTCATTCTCTTTGTTTTCTCCCTTCTCTTCCTCCTCCTCTCCCTTCTTTTCCTCCTCCTCCCTTTCTCCTCCTCTGCATCCCCTTCTTCTCCTCTTCCTCCCCTTCTCTTCTTCCTCCTCCTCTTCTCTTCTTCCTCCTCCTCCCCCTCCCTTTCTCTTCCTCCTCCTCCTCCTTCTCATCCTCTTCCTCCCCTTCTCTTCTTCCTCCTCCTCTCCTCCCCTCTCCCCCTCCTCTCCCTCCTCTTCTCTTCCTCTTCCTCCTCTTCTTTCCCTTCTCTTCCTCCACCTCCTCTTCCTCCCCTTCTCTTCTTCCTCCTCCTCTCCCATCTCTTTCGCCTCCACCTCCTCCCCTCATCTTCCTCCTCCTCCTACTCCTCCTCCTCCTCCTCCTCCTCCTCCTCCTCCTCCTCCTCCTTCTCGTCTTCGTCCTCGTCCTGGCCTTTTCCTCCCTTCTCCTCCTCTCCTTCCTCTTAATCCCCCCTTAATCTAGTCTAGTCCTCTCCGCGTGTTCGTAAATATTCATATTGAACAGTTGATGACAATAACGCTGATCAATGGATTTAACAATGTTACGAACAGTTTCAAAGAGTGAACACACCTTTCTGGGACACCCTGTGTTCATCTCTTTGTGGTTTGGATTATATGCAATTAGTTCTTATAAGACTGCAAGTTTTGTTATCTTTAGTCTTTGTTTTATTCATTGAGTCTTTGCAATTGGTTACCAACTAATTGGGCGATAATTGGTAAGTAATTGACTCTTCGCTGATTACCTCTAACAATGCAAACCTTTCTAGATGTGGGATTTCTAGCTGCAAACGTGTGTGTAGTATCTAGAAGTATGTATGGCCACTGCATGATAATTTTTTTTCTTTCTTTTTTTTTTACTGATACAGTGGGTACCTACTTCCATAGGGAAGTCCAACCCTGAAAGGCTGACACTCGGTTTCCGGACTGAGCTCAAGATCTCTGTCAACTTCATCTGTATTTCTTACACATTTTCATATAAGAGCCGGCAACCGGCGACTGCTCTCTTATCCTTACTACATAGAAACGGTCCTACAGATCGGGGATGCACGAGCTCTCATTCGGGTGGGCAATAACTGTCGGTCACAAGTTCAGCACGTGATCCAAGACCATGGTGAATCACACCAACCCAACAGACTAACATTTCTTCCCGTAGAGATCTGTGGGAGGTCCCGCGGACTGTTGCCAGACTCTGTGGGGCTGCGGGTTTTCGGGACAACAATTATTACTGTAAAGCCACAGTCACACGAGGCGTCTAGCTAGTCGCTGCTGCTGAGCCATTCACACGAGGCGACTTTGTAGCGGCGACTCGACTACCCGCCCATCTAAAAAACATGTCAAGGGCCAGACGCCGGGTATTAAATCGATTAATCCGGTTAGCATGTGCCCAAGTAGGACAAGAACTGCAGGACGAAGTTGGAGCTAAAAGAAAAGAAGTATAAACTCAGCGGTCTGTAAACTATATGTAATGAGTTAACCCAAACAAATGGACAAAAAATGAATATAGGTGTAATATATAGGCCAAAGACATTATCATTAGCAGACGACAAACTGCTATTACAAGAACTGTCTAGTTTCTGCAACCGGGATTTATTGATAATGGGTGATTTCAATTTTACTGACATTGATTGGATGACCCTTGAACATGGCCATATAGGTAGTCGCTTGTTTGATTTTCTTGGTGACAATTACTTAATTCAGTATGTAAAAGAGCCCACAAGATATGGAAACTTACTCGATCTTTTGATCACTAGCCGCGAAAGCATGGTAACTGATGTAGAAGTCGGTGAATCTGTTGCAAATAGCGATCACAACCTAGTTAGATTCAAACTCCTAAACAATTTTAGAATAGATACTTGTGTTTCTAAAATACCCGATTTCAGTAAAGCTCAGTTCATAGAACTACGGCAGGAGCTTCAGCTCACAGATTGGGAGGCAAAATTAAACGAAAGACCTGTAGATCAGATGTGGGAAATATTTCAAAATACGCTCACTAAGATGATTCAAACTTACATTCCTTTTAAGGACAGACGTCCCCCAAATCAGGCTCGCCCAAAGTGGCTCGACAAAGAAACTGAAAAAAGTATTGCTAAAAAGAGACAGGCTTATAAGAAATATAAGTGCTCGGGTGCATCTAATGACTATGAAAGTTATGTATCAATACAGAGAGATTTAAAAAAGACAATAAGAAAAAGAAAACGACAATACGAAATGAACATCGCTGAGAAATCCAAAGAGAATCCCAAAGAATTCTATAGTTATATTAGAGATAAAAAGGTTGTTAGGAATCACATTGGTCCACTATTATCTGCTGACGGTCAACTTGAATATTCAAATGAAGGAATGTGTAATATCTTAAACAATTATTTTAGCTCGGTATTCGTAAACGAAACACCTCAAGGTGAATTCCAAACTGAAACCTGTGAAAAGTCTAGGGTAAACTTACTCACTACGGTAAATATAACAAAAGAAAAAATTAAAAGGTGTATAGACAAATTCAAAGTTAATAAAAAACCAGGGCCTGACGGTTGGCATCCAAGAATCTTAAAGGAAATGAAAAATGAGATTGTTGTTCCATTAGAAATTATTTTCAAGAAATCCATCATATCTGGAGATGTCCCAAGAGAATGGAAGCTAGCTAACGTTACTCCCATATTCAAAAAAGGTGACAAAAAGAAACCAAATAACTATAGGCCTATAAGTTTGACTTCAATCGTAGGAAAAATAATGGAAACTATCATCAGAGATGCTATCGAACATCATTTAGAAAGTAACCGTTTGATAAATGATATCCAGCATGGTTTCAGACGGAAACGTTCTTGCGTGACTAACTTACTCGAATTCTACAACACAGTTATCTCGAATTATGACAAAAGAAACAATATAGATTTAGTATATCTAGACTTTGCAAAAGCTTTTGATACCGTCCCACACGAAAGACTACTTACTAAATTAGCTTTGCATGGAATAAGTGGTAGCCTATTAGGTTGGACTAGTAATTGGTTGAATGGTCGAAAACAGAGAGTTGTTTTAAATGGAAAAACTTCTGGATGGAAAAGTGTTGCAAGTGGAATTCCTCAGGGTTCCGTTCTTGGGCCACTTCTATTCATAGTATATATAAATGATATAGACCATGGACTAAAATCTACTGTTTACAAATTTGCTGATGATACAAAACTGTGCGGAGTGGCAAATGATCACTCAAACCAATTAGATATTCAAGAAGATTTAGATCAATTACAGCAATGGTCTGAAAAGTGGCTAATGAAATTTAACACAAGTAAATGCAAGGTAATGCACATAGGTAAAAATAACAGTAATTACGATTACAAGTTATTTGGAAATTCGTTAACAAAAGTGGATAGTGAAAAAGATCTCGGCGTAATTATCAGTAACGACCTCAAATCATCCAAGCAGTGTATTTCAGCCTCTGAGAAAGCAAATAAGATTCTAGGACTGATTGCGCGATCTTTTGATTTCAAAAGTCCATCACTCATTAACAAGCTATATAAATCGTTAGTTCGTCCACATTTGGAATATGCTGTTTCCGTATGGTCACCGAATCTCATTAAAGACATTGACAGATTGGAAAAAGTACAACGGCGAGCCACAAAACTGATTCCAAATATCATAAATAAATTATACGAAAATCGACTAAAACATATGAATCTGTTTTCCCTAAAAAAGCGTAGACTCAGGGGTGACTTGATACAGGTCTTTAAAATTCTAAAGGGAATTGACAACATCAAAAGTGACCAAATTTTTACATTGAATGAGAATCAGACAAGAAACAATGGTCTCAAACTGTCCGGAAATAGATTCAATTTGGAGGTAGGTAGAAACAACTTTGCCAACCGTGTAGTTAATGAATGGAATAAACTTCCTGCACAGGTAGTGCAATGTAGTTCAGTTCGAAGCTTTAAGAATCATTTAGATAAATACCTAAGTAAGATGCTGTAATGATTATAATTTATCTTATATTATTTGTTTTTGTTTTGTTATCATTTGTCTGTCTGATTTTCATTTATTAATTATTAGTTATATGTCAACTTATTATTATTTACTATTTACCTGTTTGTTTATTATTTAACTATACCTATGCATTTATTTATGTATTTTATTTGTTATTTACATTATCATAGTTTTTATTTATTATTTTATTATTAATATGATTTTTTTTCGCATCCGACCTAGATATGGATCAAAAGGTCTCCTGTCGGCATGCTCCGCCTTTGTAATCCTTTGTAATGGTGTAATTGTAGTGTTGTATATTTATTACTGTATACTGTACATGTATATTGTTGGATCGGGGGGTACGTGCCTTCCCATGATATGTCATGGAATTGTTGTGCATTATCATCATTGTATATTTTTTTTGTATTTTGTATGTACGAATATGTTATGAGAACCAAACGTTCTGCTCGCTCGAGGGTTTTCCAGCCTTGGTTGGCATCCCCATGCTGGAAGTTCTCGATTACGCCTTCAAGCATACGCACGCTTTTGGTTGTAGTAATTATTTTAGTGATTTATACAATATCTTACATTGTTAGTATTATTTCATAAGCCACCTTCGTGCATATATATAAACCAAGTATGAGGGATAGGTCTAGTCCGAAAGAATATAAATAGGATTATATCAAAAAACCCTTTTTTTGATTTTCAGTCCCTTAAATGTAAAAAGAAATGTAAAACGTCTGGTACTTACCAAATTTGAGGACGATTTCCTTCAAGATATAACGTTTCTCCAGAAGGCGTCTGTTTTCTCAAACCAAACAAGGTTTGGTTTATAAACATTGTCAGTTCCGGATCCACTTTTCATGGGTTTCTTTACTTCGTTCACTTCATTCCTACATGTATCCTTCGACTTCTTGATTTTCTTCTTCAGAGCCTCTTCACCAGGAATCTCAATACCTGCTTCAATCATTTCGTGCATTAAACACTTAAAAACTGAGCTCCCTCGCATTTCTCTGAATGTACTTTTCGTTGTATCCCACAAACCTTCATATTTTCTATGAATATCCAAAAATTCAATGATGTCATCCTCTGACCACTTCAAACCTTGTTTGTCTGTCGTATTTCATAGTTGTGAAAGCAACAAGCTCAGTAACTGACTCGTTGGTGGTCACTGCATGACTCCATGGCCACATGAAGCGACTATAGACCTACTAGTAGCCGCGACTATGTCACGTGGTCATGAAGTCGCTCGCCACAGGTGAGCAAAGCTGAACTTGTTTAACTTTAGTAGCTGCGATTATTTTCAGTCGCCAGTTGGACTTGCTAGTGGCGACTAACCGGCCACACTTGGCGACTAGGCGGCTACCAGTTGCAGCTATTTTATTATTATTGACACCTTTTATCTCCTCGTCCCTCCTTCCTTTTCTACCTCTTCCATTTTATGACCATATTCCTCCCCCGCATCCCGTTCTCCATTTTCATGTATATTTATTCACAAATAGCTACAACTTTCTTGCCACTACATCACCCTCTCCCCCTCCCCCCGCCACCTCACTCACTTGGACACCCACCAGTGACGGCTTCGGCTGCAGCTACGCGCCTCCTGGCGTAGGCTCCTCACCCTCTGTCTTCCTGTGCTTTCTGTATCTGGAAAGTATCATTAGTCTTTAGTGTATTAACTTTTATTTTGATTTTTTGTCTCTTCATCTTTCTTGTTTTCTTTTTCCACCTCACATTAACCTTACCATGATCACTCCTTAATATTTTTCTTTTTTCTTTCTTTTTCTTTCTTGGTCTTTTTTTGTTTTTGTTTTTTTCTTAGCCTCCAATAAACCTTTCCAATCTCAGTCACCATTTTTTTTTTCTTATTTTCCCTCAATATCACTCATCAGTCTCTTCGAACGATCTGTCTCTACCAGCAGAAGAGATTTATTCACACGTACTAAGTGCTGAAAACGACTGGTTGTTTAAAGAGAAGACTAGATAACTTTATGGATAGGGATGATAGGCGGTAATGGACATGGGACCACCTAGTGTAGGCCTTATGGTCTCTTGCAGTCTTCTCCATTATTATGTTCATGGGGTCCCGGCCGATCACTACCCCTTTGAAGCCAGTGCCCGTCCCATAGACGTATACAAGAATCATCTGGCGGCTGCTGCCACAAGATAAGCTGTACAGTGCGCCACAGTACTAACTTCTTGAGTCTTTATTCTGGTTAATTTTATTCCTCCGAGGGGAAGATCTTAGGAGGAGTGTGCAGGTCTTCCCCTTTGACTGAATAAAATCACCTGGCGACACTGGAACTTCTCTTTGGTACTCCGGTTCTTCTTATAGTGGGAGTTCTGTGGCATGCTTTATACATTTGATTCTGGCTGGCGCCCTGGTAATAGAATCAATCTGGCGCCGGCGGTCCTGTGTGGCGATCCAATGACTCCGAGGGAGGAGCCTCCCTCAGACTCTTCGGGAAACGGATATGACGTCATTGCGGTCTTTCTTCAAGAGCACCAGGAAGCTCGCCGCTGGCAATTTCGTTCCCGATGTCGAGGCAAGACATTCCGGATACTGCTCATTCCCGATGCTGGAAGGAAAGAAAGTGGTTATTAAAATGGAACCAGAGAAATCGGAGAAGAATGAAAAGGAGAATGATAAAATACTCAAAAAGTTGAATGAAATCAACACTAAAGGAAGGCAAACAATCTCCGATTTAAAGAAGAAAAAAAAATCTGGTTTGACGAAAATAAAGAAGAAAAGTGAACTTTTCAAGAGAAAGATAAAAACCAGTATACAAGAAAAAAATTATTAAACCTTTTATACCTTTTTACATAATTTCTTCTTTAATTTCGACTTTATAACTTTCTTTTTTACCTTTTTACATAATTTCTTCTTAAATTTTGATTTCATATTTTTTCTTTTTTTACCTTGTTATATAATTTCTTCTTTAATTTTGATTTCATAATGAACGATGTTTTGATCGGCCAGTACCCCATGAGAACATAAGTATGGAGAAGACTGCAAGAGACCATAAGGCCTACACTAGGTGGTCCCATGTCCATTACCGCTTATCATCCCTATCCATAAAGTTATCTAATCTTTTCTTAAAACAACCAGTTGTTTTCAGCACTTAGTACGTGTGAATAAATCTCTTCTGCTGGTAGAGACAGTATATTCAAAGAGACTGATGAGTGATATTGGAGGGAAAAAAATACTGATGACTGAGTTTGGCAAGGTCTATTGAAGTGTACGAAAAAATATAAAAACAAGAAAGAAAGAAAAAACAAGAAAAATATTAATGAGTGATCTTGGTAAAGTTTATGTGAGGGGGAAAAAGAAAAAAGAAAGATAAAGAGAAAAAATAAAAACAAAAGTTAATATACTAAATAGTAATGGTATTTTCCAGATGTAGAAAGTACAGGAAGAAAGTGAGGAGCCTACACCAGGAGGCGCGTAGCTGCGACCGAAGCCGTCACTGGTGGGTGTCCAAGTGAGTGAGGTGGCGGGGGGAGGGGGAAAGGGTGATGGAGTGGGAAGAAAGTTATAGCTATTTCTGAATGAATATACATGAAAATGGAGGACAGGGGGCAGGGGAGGAATATGGTCATAAAATGGAAGAGGTGGAAAAGAAAGGAGGGACGAAGAGATTAAAGTGTGTCAGTAATGATAAGGCTGTATTCACAAGAGTCTTGGCACTCAAGCGCCAGTTTAGTGCCAAGATTGTAATGACCGCAACTGAAACTTTCCCCCGTCTTCTCACTTCTTCCTCGATTTCAGTCATCGAGCGACGCGATTAAGGAGGAGGCTCCCGAAGACCCGTGGAGCAGAACTGATGTGCTCCCTCACCTTTTCGGACCCTGGCAGTTCCTGAGGACGAGGAACTTCGTGAAGATCGACGATGAAGAGAAAGCTCTTCGAGTTCTTCCCTCAACCCCTGACCCCGGACTGGGAGGTCTGGCGCGGTCACCCAACGCCATCCTCAGATGACGTCAAAAGTTTCTGGGGTTGGCCCCTAATCCCCAAACCCGAATCCCGAATCTCCAAACCCTGGATTCTTCGATGGATATCCCTGGCACCGACTTCGGAGTCGTCGTCGACTCCGGAGCACCCTCGAACTCGGAGGAAACTTTTAAAGATTTTATCCAAATTTTCGCTAAGAACTGGCCCCTTGGGACGCCTCCCATTATCCGGACGATCAAAATGGGATAAAAAGGTCCAAGAACTATTACGGGGTTTGCCTATTTTGCTGCGTAGGGGTCTTTCCCTCAGCTGAATAAAATCGCCTGGCGACAGCTGATATATGGCAGACGATACCACAAAGATGTATATTATGAACCTACGAATCTGAAACCAGAATCTGACCTAACCTTTCCCCACCTACAGTAACGTAACACCAGAAACTGACCTATCCTGACCTAACCTAACCTGACACCAAAATCTGACCTAACTTAACCGAATAGAACGACCAGAATGGTGATTGTGTCGACGGAACTGTATAGAGCGGAGACTAGGAATTTAAGAGAAGCAGAGAGGAAAAGTTTAAATGTCTTTGAGATGAAATGTCTGAGAAGTGTGGTAGGGTTTACTAGGTTGGATAGAGTGAGAAACGAGGAGGTGGGGAGGAGAGCATGGGTTGAAAAGGAGGTGATAGACAGGGCTGGTGAAAGAGTATTGGGATCTTTTGGACACATGGAAAGAATGAGTGAAGAAAAATTAGTAAAGGAGGTGTGGAAGGCACAGGTGCGAGGAGTGAACTTGAGAGGACGACCGAGGATTAGATGGATGGATAAGGTGAAAAGGGCTTTGAGCAAGAGGGGAACGTCTGTTGAACAAGAGAGAAGGCAGGAGATAGGGGTGAGTGGAGAATGGCTGTGTATGGATACTGTGATGCAAGGAAGGGAAGGGGTGAGATATGGTGGGGGAGTAGGGAGTGGTTATATGTGAATGATAGTTTGACGCAGCCCGAAGGGATTTCTCCCCGTCGCCTCTTTTTCTGCATGAGGGGACAGAAAGGGGGGGGGGGGGGTAGCTTATTAAGTAAAGCGGCCTTGCTATGGATGTACTGTGTCTTGCTGCATTGCTTCTGACCAAAGGCAGTGGGCGGGATACAGGGATGACCCGTCATCCACGAGGAGCTAAGATGAGAGGGAAGAAAGGGTTGTGGATGGAAGTGAAATAGGTGGGAGTACGTACGTGGTTTTTGAGTTGATTGCTACCTCCCTTATAAGGGAGAAAAAGCCTTTGGTATATAAATAGATGAGCAGAACCAGTATAGAGGAGAGTGGCCAAAATGAGACAAGGATTTAGAAATTTACCATAAAAAGACAGGTTTAGGTACATTAACTTAACCCTCTGGAAAGACGTAGAGACCAGAGTGATCCAATAGAGCATTCAAATGATAAAAGGTCTTGAACAATGGAATGCAGGTAGGGTCATCATATTAAGACAGAGGGCAGGACTCGTAGTAAAGGATTTAAATTGGACAAAATTAGGATTAAGAAGGAACTAGTTTACCAACAGAGTGTTTAGCGAATGGGATGGATTTAGTAACCACGTGGTGGGCGTTGAAACAATTGGCTGTTTAAAGAGAAAATTAGATCAATTTTTGAATATGGATCTAATCAAATCAAATCAGCCAACCTGAGTCCACTGCTGAACAAAGGCCTCCTTCATAGCGTTCCATGATTCATACGACAATGCTAACCCCTGGCGCTTCACTCTTGCAAACTTCACTATCTCGTCTTTCCACCTTCTGTCTGGTCTCCTCTTCCACGCTTCCCATCTCACGGCGTCCAGTCAGTAACATATTTACTCCATCGCTTATCAGTCGTTCGCGCTAACTTACCTGCCCAATTCCACTTCCTCTCTTTTACCGCCTCCACAATGTCTTTCACTCTTGTCTGCTCTCTCACGAAACTTGCTCTCTTTTGGTCTCTCAGCGTTATTCCCATCATTGATCTCTTCATTCTCCTCTGTGCAGTCTTTAGCTTTGTTTCCATCGCCTTCGCCAGTTTGCAAGTCTCACACCCGGATATGGATGACAGGTGGTGAGGGACATGCAACTGCCTAGTGTAGGCCTTATGGTCTCTTCCAGTGTCCCCCATTCTTATGTTCTTATGTTTGTTATAATCCATTCTTATTCAACTCCAGCGATACTCCATTCTCCATTTTTGCAGTTACCTCTTCCGAATATCGATTACTTCTCCCCAAAAGTATCGATTACTTGGAATACTCTATATAACCTACTGAAAGTTGCAAAGAAAACAAATGTAGTTGGTGACGTCATCGGAAGCGTGATTGATGGTCTCGCAATCACATAGACGCGGGTTCGAGTCCCGCACTTATCTCCGATTGCCTGCAATGACTGTTACCTAAAACCCCCAACAGTCCCCAAAGCGCATCATAGGACAAAGGTTAAATAAACCATGCCTTTAGTTCAAATCGCCAATAGCAGAGTTCGAACCGTCATCACCTTACCAGCAGGATGCTCGCTGGCCAAGCGGGTTAGAGCGTCGCTACTTGCGGTGGAGGTCGAGGTGACCAAGGGCATGGGTCATTACATTCCACGCTAGAAAGTCCTTTGTAAGGGATAACGTCATAGCCTACTGATAGTGGAGGGGGAGTGGGAGTTCGCAACGTTAAATCGAATCACAATTACCATTACCAGTTGACACTCCCCTCTTCCCCCCTTCCCCCCTTCCCCCCTTACCCCCTTCCCCCCTTCCCCCTATCGGTAGCAAGGGACATATTCTCTCCCAATAACCCCCCCACCTCCATTCGACCGTATCAGGTCGCATTTCCCCCCTACATTATTCCTCCCCATCGGTATAATGTATTTATACATTCAACAACCCCCCAGGTAACGAGGGGGTTATAGCCTCTTCCAATAAGCCCCCCACCTTTCTGTAACCCCCCACCCCTCCGTATCGGGTGGCATTTCCCCCCCCCCTACATTATCCCCCCACCTAACCGTTCAAATTTATTTATACATTCAACACCCCCGAGGTACTGAGGGGGCTTATGTCCTATTGTGATTAACCCCCCCATGTTTTAGTGGTAGTACCCCCCCCCCACTATGTTATTTAGTGACCCCCCGTCCCACCCCCTTACCCCCACCCCTCCCCAGGGGAGACTTTATGTCTCATGTCTTATGTCTAAATACATCTTGAGGTAACATAAGAATATAAAAATGAAGGAGACTGCAAGAGGCCATAAGGCCTACACTAGGCAGATCCATGTCTATTACCACCTGTCATCCCCATCCATAAAGTTGTCTAACCGTTTCTTAAAATAACTGATAGTTTCAGCGCTCACTACATGGTTACTAAGTCTATTCCATTCGTTGATCACCCTATTAGTAAACCAATTCTTTCCTATTTCCTCTTTGAATCTAAATTTGTCCAATTTAAATCCATTACTGCGAATCCTGCCCTGTTGTCTTAATATGATGACCTTGTTTGCGTCACCCTTGTTAAAGCCTTTAATCCACTTGAACACCTATATTAGATCACCCCGCATTCTGCTTCTTTCCAGAGAGTGTAAGTTAAGGTACCTGAGCCTCTCTTCGTAATGTGAATTTCTGATCCAATGTATCATTTTGGTCATTTTCCTCTGTACAGATTCTAGTGAATTGATGTCCATTCTATAGGACGGAGATCAAAACTGTACCGCATAGTCAAGGATAGGTCTAACTAAAGCTAGAGTTATGGCTATTTGATAAAGACATAACGAACTAACACACACGACTAAAAACCTAACTTAACCTAACCTAACTCAACCTAATCTAACTTAACCTAACCTCTTTAAGGCAAAGGGAGTTAGTTACTGTCTTCAGTCAAATCACCCAACTAAGCCAGTAAAAATCTATAAAGTCTCGCACACAGTTAAGAGATAATCCTATTGCCTTCAATCTGGGTTAACTTAACCAACAAATAAAATCGTCTTGTTTACGATAGAATAAAAGCTCTGAAGTGCGCCACACGTTTTGAAGCCTCAGCGAGTGCCGGTCAAGAACCGAATCGGGTTTTAGTGAAGTTTTGAATCTCATGGTCAGTGACTTCTGATTCGAATCGTCAATGATTCGAAGTGTTTCGAATTTGGCAGAAGTGGTGGAAATGGTGGTGGAGGGGGAGGTGGTGGTGGGGGTGGTGATGGTGAGGTCAGAATAAGCAGGAGGAGGAGGAGGCGAAGGAGGAGGAGGAGGAGGAGGAGGAGGAGGTAAAGGAGGAGGAGGAGGAGGCGGAGGAAAAGGAGGAGGAGGCAAAGGAGGAGGAGGAGGAGGAGGAGGAGGTGAAGGAGGAGAAAGACTAAAAGGCGAAGGAGGAGAAAGAGGAGGAGGCACAGGAGGAAGAGGTAAAGGAGGAAGAAGAGGAGGAAGCGAAGAAGGAGAGAGACGATGAGGAAGATGAGGAGGAGGAAGAGGAGGAGGAGGAGGAGGAGGAGGAGAAGAAGGAGGAGAAAAAGAAGG
>NW_027467627.1:70000-80000 GCF_046742065.1 Oratosquilla oratoria | reverse complement strand
GAGCAAAACAAGAGGATGGGGAGGAGGAAGAAGAGGGTGAGGAGGAACAGGAGTTTGAGAACGAAGACGAATAGGGGAGGAGAAAGTGAAGAGGAAGAAGATGATCTAAAGAGAAGGAGGGGGAAGAGGAAGAGGAGGAGGAAATGGAAGAGGAGGAACAGAGGGAGGAGAAGTAAGAGGCTAAAAATCAAGATAACCAGAAGGAGCTCTCGAACCAATACAAGAATAAAAAAATAAAAAAAAAATGAGCAGAAGAAAAAGGCAGACTTCTATTCACAAACACACACACACACACACACACGCACACACACACACACACACACACACACACACACACACACACACATATATATATATATATATGTGTGTGTGTGTGTGTGTGTGTGTGTGTGTGTGTGTGTGTGTGTGTGTGTGTGTGTGTGTGTGTGTGTGTGTGTGTATTGAGAAAGGTGGAAAGGGAAAGCCACGGGTCTGGATCTGATTCTTGAGTTTTATTCCTGACCGGTTTCGCTCTTATCATCTTCAGCTGAAGAAGCTAAGAGCGAAACCGGTCAGGAATAAAACTGAAGAATCAGATCCAGACCCGTGGCTTTCCCTTTCCGCCTTTCTCTCTCTCTCTCTCTCTCTCTCTATATATATATATATATATATATATATATAAATATATATATATATATATATATATATATATACATATATATATACAGTATATATATATATATAATTGAAAATAGACAACAAAATTATATCTACCCAGGTAATACCTAGAATCATATATATACGAGTACGCGGCAAGTTATTTTCCATAAGGCATATTAAAGGATTACAAAGGATTACAAAGGCAAAGCATGCCGACAGGAGACCTTTTGATCCATATCTAGGTCGGATGCAAAAAAAAAAAAAAAAAAAAAAAAAAAAAAAAAAAAAAAAAAAAAAAAAAAAAAAAAAAAAAAAAAAATCATATTAATAATAAATTAAAACTATAACAATGTAAATAACAATTAAAATACATAAATAAATGCATTGGTATAGTTGAATAACAAACAAACAGGTAAATAGTAAATGATAATAAATTGACATATAACTAATAATAAATGAAAATCAGACAGACAAATTATAACAAAACAAAAACAAATAATATAACATAAATTATAATAATTACAGCATCTTACTTAGGTATTTATCTAAATGATTCTTAAAGCTTCGAACTGAACTACATTGCACTACCTGTGCAGGAAGTTTATTCCATTCATTAACTACACGGTTGGCAAAGTTGTTTCTACCTACTTCCAAATTGAATCTATTTCCGGACAGTTTGAGACCATTGTTTCTTGTCTGATTCTCATTCAATGTGAAAATTTGGTCACTTTTGATGTTGTCAATTCCCTTTAAAATCTTAAAGACCTGTATCAAGTCACCTCTGAGTCTACGCTTTTTTAGGGAAAACAGATTCATGTGCTTAAGTCGATTTTCGTATGATTTATTTTTGATATTTGGAATCAGTTTTGTGGCTCGCCGTTGTACTTTTTCCAGTCTGTCAATGTCTTTAATGAGATTCGGTGACCATACGGAAACAGCATATTCCAAATGTGGACGAACTAACGATTTATATAGCTTGTTAATGAGTGATGGACTTTTGAAATCAAAAGATCGCGCAATCAATCCCAGAATCTTATTTGCTTTCTCAGAGGCTGAAATACACTGCTTGGATGATTTGAGGTCGTTACTGATAATTACGCCGAGATCTTTTTCACTATCCACTTTTGTTAACGAATTTCCAAATAACTTGTAATCGTACTTGCTGTTATTTTTACCTATGTGCATTACCTTGCATTTACTTGCGTTAAATTTCATTAGCCACTTTTCAGACCATTGCTGTAATTTATCTAAATCTTCTTGAATATCTAATTGGTTTGAGTGATCATTTGCCACTCCGCACAGTTTTGTATCATCAGCAAATTTGGAAACAGTAGATTTTAGTCCATGGTCTATATCATTTATATATACTATGAATAGAAGTGGCCCAAGAACGGAACCCTGAGGAACTCCACTTGCAACACTATTCCATCCAGAAGTTTTTCCATTTAAAACAACTCTCTGTTTTCGACCTTTCAACCAATTACTAGTCCAACCTAATAGGCTACCACTTATTCCATGCAAAGCTAATTTAGTAAGTAGTCTTTCGTGTGGGACGGTATCAAAAGCTTTTGCAAAGTCTAGATATATTAAATCTATATTGTTTCTTTTGTCATAATTCGAGACAACTGTGTTGTAGAATTCGAGTAAGTTAGTCACGCAAGAACGTTTCCGTCTGAAACCATGTTGGCTATCATTTATCAAACGGTTACTTTCTAAATGATATTCGATAGCATCTCTGATGATAGTTTCCATTATTTTTCCTACGATCGAAGTCAAACTAATAGGCCTATAGTTATTTGGTTTCTTTTTGTCACCTTTTTTGAATATGGGAGTAACGTTAGCTAGCTTCCATTCTCTTGGGACATCTCCGGATATGATGGATTTCTTGAAAATAATTTCTAATGGAACAACAATCTCATTTTTCATTTCCTTTAAGATTCTTGGATGCCAACCGTCAGGCCCTGGTGTTTTATTAACTTTGAGTTTGTCTATACACCTTTTAATTGTTTCTTTTGTTATATTTACCGTAGTGAGTAAGTTTACCCCAGACTTTTCACAGGTTTCAGTTTGGAATTCACTTTGAGGTGTTTCGTTTACGAATACCGAGCTAAAATAATTGTTTAAGAGATTACACATTCCTTCATTTGAATATTCAAGTTGACCGTCAGCAGATAATAGAGGACCAATGTGATTCCTAACAACCTTTTTATCTCTAATGTAACTATAGAATTCTTTGGGATTCTCTTTGGATTTCTCAGCGATGTTCATTTCGTATTGTCGTTTTCTTTTTCTTATTGTCTTTTTTAAATCTCTCTGTATTGATACATAACTTTCATAGTCATTAGATGCACCCGAGCACTTATATTTCTTATAAGCCTGTCTCTTTTTAGCAATACTTTTTTCAGTTTCTTTGTCGAGCTACTTTGGGCGAGCCTGATTTGGGGGACGTCTGTCCTTAAAAGGAATGTAAGTTTGAATCATCTTAGTGAGCGTATTTTGAAATATTTCCCACATCTGATCTACAGGCCTTTCGTTTAATTTTTCCTCCCAATCTGTAAGCTGAAGCTCCTGACGTAGTTCTATGAACTGAGCTTTACTGAAATCGGGTATTTTAGAAGCACAAGTATCTATTCTAAAATTGTTTAGGAGTTTGAATCTGACTAAGTTGTGATCGCTATTTGCAACAGATTCACCGACTTCTACATCAGTTGCCATGCTTTCGCGGCTAGTGATCAATAAATCGAGTAAGTTTCCATATCTTGTGGGCTCTTTTACATGCTGAATTAAGTAATTGTCACCAAGAAAATCAATCAAGCGACTACCTATATGGCCATGTTCAAGGGTCATCCAATCAATGTCAGTAAAATTGAAATCACCCATTATCAATAAATCCCGGTTGCAGAAACTAGACAGTTCTTGAAATAACAGTTTGTCGTCTGCTAATGATAATGTCTTTGGCCTATATATTACACCTATATTCATTTTTTGTCCATTTGTTTGGGTTAACTCAACCCACAAACTGTCATATGCATCCTGTTTCACTTTCTCTAAAACACAAGCATGAACATTGTTTTTAACGTACAATAGAACACACCCCCACCTTTCTTGTGGTTTCTATCCTGATGAAAGTGTTTAAATCCCGCAATATTAAATTCAGCTTCGAACTCTGTACCATTTAACCATGTCTCAGTTATTCCTATCATATCGAGATTTTCGCTTTTGACATACGCCTGTATTTCTTGAAATTTGTTCCTAATACTACGAGCATTAAAGTACATAGTTTTAAGAAACTCCTGATTATTTCTTTTTGACACATTTTGAGTTTCAATATCATGTCTTATATTATCATTTTGTTTTTTATTTATGCCTTGCTCTATATTATTATTATTTGGTCCTTCATTGACATTCAATGCCTCATTAACATTTCTCCTATCAAAATTAACATTTCCCCCATCACGGACATCTGGTCGATTACGGTCATCCGATCTATTTTGTACATTTTGTCCCCCTACGTCACCGTGATTCACGCCGGCCTCCCGTCGTTCAGTGACATTATGTCCGGCATCCCTTTCTAAAATTATATTTTGTCCTCCAGTGACATTATATCCTACCGTGATATTTTTTCCTCCACTATAATTACATCCCATCGTGATCTTTTGTCTTCCACTGTCATTACATCCTATCTTGATATTTTGGCCTTCATTGACATTCTGTCCGGTATCTCTTCCTAAAATTATATTTTGTTCTTCACTGACATTATATCCTACCGTGATATTTTCTCCTCCATTATCATTACATCCTATCGTGATATTTTGTTCTCCACTATCATTATTTCCCATCGTGATCTTTTGTCCTCCACTGTCATTACATCCCATTGTGACATTTTGTCCTAAGACATTACATCCTAATGTGTCATTTCGTCCTCTAGCGATATTACATCCTATCATGATATTTTGGCCTTCATTGACATTCTGTCCGGTATCCCTTCCTAAAATTACATTTTGGCCTTCAATGACATTATATCCTACCGTGATATTTTCTCCTCCATTATCATTACATCCTATCGTGATATTTTGTTCTCCTTTATCATTACTTCCCATCGTGATCTTTTGTCCTCCACTGTCATTATATCCCATTGCGACATTTTGTCCTATGACATTATATCCTAATGTGACATTTCGTCCTCTAGCGACATTATATCCTAAAATTATATTTTGTCCTATACTGGTACATTGTTCTACATTAATGCTATACTCTACACTGTTTTCCCAAGTACATTCTATTTCCCCTTCCCTTTGGCCTTCTACCCTAAAAAAGGAGCTGGTTCATTACAAACTCCCACAATGAGGTTTGTAAGAACATCTTTGCCTCTGCGGGTAAGGTGGATCCCATCAGAAGCGTAAAGGTCATGGCGCCTAGAAAAGAGATACCAAGGATCAAGAAAGTGGTATCCCAATTGTGTGCACAACTGCGATATCCTATCATTGATCCCTATGGCTCTACTGTTCCAACACGAACCTGCGTAGATCCTCGGGAGGATCCCACAGACTACGTGACGGCTCCCACGTTCCTTCATCTCCTGAAGGAGGACCTTGTAATTCCGAACAAGCTCCTCTGATCTCACCCTACCTACATCGTTACTACCCGTATGTACAATCGTAACCGTGTTCTTCCGTCCTTGCTCCCTGATGGACCGGGTACAATCAACGATCCCACGGCCCGGTTGACATACAAGCTTGCAACGTCGCTTAGTCTTTCGCTGCAGGATGTCGTCATAGCCTCGAACCATGGAGTCCCCCACCACCAAGAACTCCTGGTTTTCAGCCACTTCATCCTCCAGTAGAGCAAAACGATTGACTAGAGCCAGCGGTTGCTCCACAGGGCACACGTCTACCGAACGCGGGCTCGACAAACGGGACCCCACGGAGCGCCACTCGCTCATGGCAGTGACAGTAGGTGAAGAAGTGGAACGCTCTTTGGGTTGTGGGGAGGGTTCACTCTTCTCACGGAGCGCACTCCTGAGAAGCCGAATTTCCTCCTCACACATCCTGAGACGGACCTCTAGGTTCACGCAACCTTCACAAGCCATTTCGCTCCCCCTTTAGCAATAAAAACGGCAAAGAGAAAATACAAATCAACAACAACAAAAAAATCAAAGCTGTCTCTAATAAACTAAATACGCGAAGCTTACTCTGCTTACCTTATACTATTTCTCCTACCTTTGGAATACGGTAACAGAAAACTGTTTTGAAATTAAATAGAACCCTGCACTTTATCTTATATCTGTAACTGTATAGCGCTATACGTATACAATTACAAAAACACAACACAATCACTTAACACTATTCGGAGATATAAAATTCACAGGTATTCACTAGCTGGTGTCTGTGCAGAAAAACGAGGTCTCTAGCTGAGGTCACGAGCGGACTGAGCTGAGGTCACGAGTGGACTGAGCTGAGGTCACGAGTGGGACTGAGCTGAGGTCACGAGTGGGACTGAGCTGAGGTCACGAGTGGACTGAGCTGAGGTCACGAGTGGGGCTGAGCTGAGGTCACGAGTGCAATAGCAAATAGCAAAATGGGCTCTGATGAGCTTTCGATGAAGATTTTCAAGTCTTCTGAAGACATCCCTAGAATGGAGAAGCAAAAAAAAAAAAAAAAAAAAAACTAAATTACCAGCGGTAGAAGCCATCTAATGGAAGGAACAAGTAAGAAGTTTCGCTAATCATAGCATTTTTCAATTGCAACAGGTACAGAGAAAGTAAGATTATAAAGGCTGAAAGTAACCACTAGGAGAGGGTACATGTTGACGCTGGGAAAGGTAGCTTATAAATACTGGGAGAGGGGTACTCATACTGAGCGTCCGTCGCGGTTTGTGTCGCTGTTGATATGTAACCTCTCCCAATAGTAGACCGCAATAACGGTCACCTTCTACGTGATCTACCCCAGTATTGATAACTACCTTCTCCCAGTGTTTACTTTCTCCCTATATAATCTTACTTTCTCTGTATCTGCTATATCTTAAAATGCTAATTGTGATTACCGAAACGTCTTGTTACTTGTCCCACCTATTAGATGGCCTCTACCTCCGGTAATTTTTTTTTTTTTTTTTTTCATCCATAACTGAGAGATTTTCAGAAGACTTGAATTTTTTTTATCGAAAACTCGTTAGAGCCCAATGTTGTCGCATATAATTCAATATGCCTTAAGAATATATATATATATATATATATATATATATATATATATATATATATATATATATATATATATATATATATCCCATTCATGAAATTGAAAAAAGAAAACAAAACTATTTATTCAGGCGTGCCAAATGTAAACTCGGATATTGAGACGCCTGGTACACTTTGATGAGTATACTGAAGGGTTGGTATGACTGGCTGTAGAGGACTTTCATATAAAGTATAAGGCTTTCGTCCTTAACAAAGTTTTAATTGTAAAAAAGATAATAACTAAATAAGTAAAGACATATATATAAATGAATGTGATAAAATTTTTATTATTAAATGAATGCAGATAGATACATTAAAATGAAATAAAACCGAAACATACAATAAATCAATGTATGTATTATTACACTGAATAATGACAAACAATAAACAGATATGAATAGATAAATAAATAACTGGATTATTTCCTCCCGGCAAAATAGAAATGTCTTTATCCAACTTTTCTTTATTGAATTATGCTAAAAAAAATCACACTGAAGTAGAATATTGAAATGAATTCAAGTGGAGATCAAGATATATGCAGAAATAAATCAGGTTGTAATACATTCACGGGCGGATGCATGCTTTATCATTTACCATTGTATATGTGGCAAAATAAGCTTAGGAACGGATGATATTGTTATGAGAGGCAGAGAACACGCACACACACACACACACACACACACACACACACACACACACACACACACACACACACACACACACACACACACACACACACACACACACACACACACACACACACACACACACACACACACACACACACACACACACACACACACACACACACACACACACACACACACACACACACACACACACACACACACACACACACACACACACACACACACACACACATACGCATACACACACAAAATAAATAGATAAAAATTCATCGTTTATTGGCTGCTACTACAATTGATATCACAAAATATAAGAATAAAGAATAAAAATAAGAATAATAAAAAATATATTAGTTTTATACATGAAATGTTGCAGTCCACAGAATAGAGTAATTAAATATGTCCCTTGGTTAAGTTTAGTAACATTCTCACGTTTTGTTAAATAATTAAATCACATATAATTAACCCGTAATGTATTACACTATCCTTTTATATACACCGTGCGACGGTGGTGTCAGCGGAAGCGTGCTGGTCTCGCATTCGCTTAGTTGTGGGTTCGAATCCCGCACTCCTATACGATTCCCAGCAGTGACTGCGTGTTACCTCCCCCCCCACAACAGTCCCCAAAGCAGTTGACATGAGACAAGAGTGACGGCTTCGGCCGCAGCTTCTCAGCGCCTCCTGGTGTATGCCCCTCATCTTTATACAAATTCAAAATGTAAAAAGAAGAAAATATATTTGCCACTACCGTATTCAGGAAAGAAAAATCTCAGTACATATTGATAGTAATGTTAGGCCTAGGTGATAATATGTTACGTATGATATGATGGAGTTTTTTGGAGTGCGGGGATGGAACGAAGGGAGTCAACACTCCCTTGGGAGTTCCTAGAGTTCCTTTGATGGATGATGACATGGGAGATAAGCCATCTGGAGTCCTTCAGGACGTAGGATGTCATAGAAGGATATATAGTATTCCTGAGAAAAGAACATGTATACGATAACTAAAAGAATTTCTACAAAAACGTAACATGTAGACTAAGACACAATACCCAAGTGTTTTATGTAGATAATATGTCAATAATGTGTAACAATTAGAAATGCATCGTGTAATTAAGTAGATTTACAAAATGTCATTTCTTTTATATATGTATATGTATTATCCATACGCAGTTACGTACCGTACGTTTCAACACATACATCCATATAAGCGTACACAAGAACATATATATATACATGCATACATACATACATACATACATGCATACATACATACATACATGCATACACCCATACATACACACACATACACATACATTTATCCACTCCTGCCCACCCACTTACACATCCATACACACACACACAAACACCGACATATACACATACATATACATGCATACACATACATACACATCCATCAACCCATTGACTCACTCCTGCCCACCCATTCACACCCACCCACACACTCACGCACGAGAAGCCCATTAATCCTCCAGAGAAGTAGGAAAAATTTGGCTCAGATTTCGTCTTCGTTTTTCACTGTACATGTGTGTGTGTGTGTGTGTGTGTGTGTGTGTGTGTGTGTGTGTGTGTGTGTGTGTGTGTGTGTGTGTGTGTGTGTGTGTGTGTGTGTGTGTGTGTGTGTGTGTGTGAGTGTGTGTGTGTGTGTGTATTCACTTGGTCTTTGGATCACGTGTTGGACTCGTGATCGACAGCTATTTCCCTCCTCGAAGAGAGCTCAAAGCTCGTAGGTCCGATCTATGGGTAATGCTATGACCTTGCACACACACACCCAACTCCCCGCCCAAGAGAGTCAGAGTAACGACCCGAAGCGCAGCGGTACCGAAATAATTTCGGCCCTGGGCAGGATTCGAACCGAGAACTACGGGCCACTATGGTGACAGTTCAGCGCTCTACCAACTGCGCCACCGAGTCGTGTGTGTGTGTGTGTGTGTGTGTGTGTGTGTGTGTGTGTGTGTGTGTGTGTGTGTGTGTGTGTGTGTGTGTGTGTGTGTGTGTGTGTGAGAGAGAGAGAGAGAGAGAGAGAGAGAGATTAACCATGGTCATGGATCACGTGCTGGACTCGTGATTGACAGCTATTACACTCTCGGAAGAGAGCTCAGAGTTCATATATGATCGATCTATGGGTAATGCTGTGACCTTACACGCACACACACACACCCAACTCCCCGCCCACGAGAGTTGGAGTAACGACTCTTAGCGCAGCGATACTGAAATTATTTCAGGCCTTGGCGGAATTCAAACCCGGACCACCGTAGTGGCGGCCGTGAACGCTACCACTGCGCTGTCGAGCCGTGTGCGTGTGTGTGTGTGTGTGTGTGTGTGTGTGTGTGTGTGTGTGTGTGTGTGTGTGTGTGTGTGTGTGTGTGTGTGTGTGTGTGTGTGTGTGTGTGTGTGTGTGTGTGTGTGTGTGTGTGTGTGTGTGTGCTATGTGTGTATGTATATATATGTATATACGAATACA
>NW_027467627.1:55000-60000 GCF_046742065.1 Oratosquilla oratoria | reverse complement strand
GATTTCCTTCTGTGTTACAATTATTTCTTTCATTGAGGGGGATATCTCTATTTCCTCACAGTTAGGTGAGTTTTCTATTGTGAATACTGATTTGAAGTGGTTGTTCATAATTTCAGCCATTTCCAGTTCTTCTGTATATTCATATTTACCTTGGCGCAGCTTTTCTATTTCTTGTTTGTTCTTCAGTTTGCCATTTACATACCTGTAAAATAGTTTGGGTTCTTCCTTGCATTTTTCTATTATTTTTTTCACATTGTGTGTGTGTGTGTGTGTGTGTGTGTGTGTGTGTGTGTGTGTGTGTGTGTGTGTGTGTGTGTGTGTGTGTGTGTGTGTGTGTGTGTGTGTGTGTACATGTATACATGTGCCTGAATGTGTATGCATGTATTTACGTATATGCATCTGCGTGTATATACAGGCAAAATCAAGGATCCATATCCCATCCTATACAGATTCCTATGGTTCTAACACAGTGCCTCTTTTTGGACACTCAGGGTCGAACTTAACAAAATGTCTTTTATCGCGTTCACATGCACAACTACACAAGCGAACTACGTAACTAGCCTCCTTACAAGCGTCACAGAACCACTTCACACACTGTGACTAGACCACTTGACAATTCACTGGACAATTTTCATTCCCACGTTTATATCCTGCCTAGCCTAGCCTTTTTTTTTTTTTTTTTTTGTCTTTTTTTTTTTTGTCTGTGTTCTTTCCTCTCACGGCGTTTGCGATTCTCATCAGTACAAAAATATTTGTTTAACAATACATCCGAGAATATGTTTATGTTTAGGTCTTCATTATGTTTTCTTTGCTCTGACATACGATGAGATACACGGTACCACACACACACACACACACACACACACACACACACACACACACACACACACACACACACACACACACACACACACACACACACACACACACACACACACACACACACTCACACACACACACACACACACACACACACACACACACACACACACACACACACACACACACACACACACACACACACACACACAGAAGCCGACATAAAAATACCAACAGAAAACATGAAAGAAATTGACAAAAGAAAACAACTTCAGTCGAGGTAATAAAGGCCCAAACCATAAAAGAATTGATATTTCTCAAGATGATGAAAAAATATATGGAATAGAATGAAATAAAATAAAATGGAATAAAATAAATATTATGTTTTGAAATATAGAAAACGCCTGAGATCAAACGCGCACGCACAAAAAAAAAAAAAAAAAAAAATCGTGGCGTAGTTGGTAGAGTTCCCGGCTGCCACTAGAGAGGTTCAGGTTCGTATCCCGCTTAGGGCTGAAATAATGTCAGTATTGCTGCGCTGCGGGTTGTTACTCCAACTCTCGTGGGCGGGGAGTTGGGTGTGTGTGAGCATGTAAGGTAACAGCATTACCCATAGATTGGTCATATACGAGCTCTGAGCTGTCTTACGGGAGGGAAATAGCTGTTGATCACGAGTCCAACACGTGATCCAAAGACCATGGTAAATCACACACACACACACACACACACACACACACACACACACACACACACACACACACACACACACACACACACACACACACACACACACACACACACACACACACACACACACACACACACACACACACACACACACACACACACACACACACACACACACACACACAAAACATGTATGTAAACAATGATAACAAGAATAGAACAAGCACTTAACCACTCGTATGCAGAAAGCCACAAGCAAATGCCACTTTCTTAAAACGTTACATAAATCCACAACGCTTACGAGATTACATCAGTTCTCCCCTGCTTCTTGATGGGACGTCACGCAGCTGAATAAAATCGCCTGACGGCAGCTAGAGGATGGGGTTAATATCAATAGATACAAAAAAGGTTTACTTATATCTTGATCGAAATTTTCTGAAAAATCTGACGAAACTTTCTGAAACTTGAGACGATTTTTTTTCTGAAACTTCCGACGAAATTCTGAACTTTCAGGCTATTTTTCTGAAACTGATTATGAAGCTTCCTGAAACTTAAGACGAATCTTTCTGAAACTAAATAAGAAACTTCCTGAAGCTTAAGACGAAACTTTCTGAAACTAAAGACGAAACTTTCTGAAAAGTCAGATGATATTTTCTTAAACTGAAGATGAAACTTCCTGAAACTTAAGACGAATCTTTCTGAAACTAAAAAAGAAACTTCCTGAAGCTTAAGACGAAACTTTCTGAAACCAAAGACGAAACTTTCTGAAACTAAAGACGAAACATTCTGAAACACAAGACAAAACTTACTCAAACTTGACACGAAACTTTCTGAAACTCGAGACGAAAAATTTAACCACGACTGTTTCAGGCACACATGTATTCGTGACTATTGTATCGTGTCTCCAATCTCAGCATATTCATAAAAAATCGTTGTATGCTGTCTATACACTCAGGATATACATCATCACTCAACCCCTCCCCCCCCCATCAACCCCTTTGGTTCACATTGATCAATTCACTTATTCATCTATTTATATCTTCACCTATCATTTATCTATTTATCAATCTCTATTTACTTGTTTTTTGTTTATCTATCAATACCTTCATTATTCTATTTGTTATTTTCAAGTTATTAATTTATTTCTATTTTATTCATTTATTTATTCAATCGTTTATTCAAGTATCTGTTTAATTGAGTAATTCACTCGCTTATACATTTATTTGTGTATTATCTATTTCTTCTTAACTTTTCTTTTCAGTAATTAATATATTAGTTTGCTTAGCTGCTTATTTGATTTATTTCTTGTTTTATTTATTTATTAATCAACTTTGGTATTTATTTAGTTATTCATTTGCTTATGTATTGTTGATGATGGAAGTTGAGTGACAGTATGTTTGTGCAATTAAGTTCATGTAAAACCATCGAGAAAGCCCCCACTTGTACATCCTTACCTAACCCATCCATCTACGACGTCGCTAATTATTCTTAGTTGCTATTCAAGTCGGTAGATGGCAGGAGTACCGAAAGACGCTGACCTTGATGGATGGGTCAGGCCTCAGGAGGGAAGGAAGGTGTCGAGAGGGCCGGGGTGATGGCCTTCCTGGGTCGGAAGGCCTTCATTAGAGTCGTGGGGCCCCGCAGCGACTTTCGGAGTTTTCGCAGAAGTCTTTCCTCAAGTTTGTCATTGGTGTTCAAAGTGTACGAAGATGTCAAAGTGAGTGATGGATGTGTACGAAGTCCTGGTGCGAAGATGTGCGGATATGTCAATATTTACACCCCATGTACCAAACAGTCGAAATTCTAAAATGTTTTTTGCTATTTACTTATTAATTTGTTATTATTATTATTATTATCATTATTATTATTATTATTATTATTATTATTATTATTATTATTATTATTATTATTATCATTATTATTATTATTATTATTATCATTATTATTATTATTATTATTATTATTATTATTATTATTATTATTATTATTATTATTATTATTATTATTATTATTATTATTATCATTATTACTTTCATCATTATTATTATTATTATTATTATTATTATTATTATTATTATTATTATTATTATTATTATTATTATTATTATTATTATTATCATTATCATTATTATCATTATCATTACTTTCATTATTATTATAATTATTATTGTTATCAATATTACTATTATTATTATTATTATTATTATTATTATTATTATTATTATTATTATTATTATTATTATTATTATTATTATTATTATTATTATTATTATTATTATTATTATTATTAATGTTATTGTTATTATTATTATTAGGATACACATTGGCCCACTATTATCTGCTGACGGTCAACTTGAGTTTTCAAACGAAGGAATGTGTAATATTTTAAAACAACTATTTTAGCTCAGTATCGTAAACGAAACACCTCAAAGTGAGCTCCAAACTGAAATCTGTGAAAAAACTAGGGTAAATTTACTACGGTAAATATAACAAAAGAAAAAATTAAAAGGTGCATAGAGAAACTCAAAATTAATAAAACACCAGGACCTGACGGTTGGCATCCAAGAATCTTAAAGGAAATGAAAAATGAGATTGTTGTTCCATTAGAAATTATTTTCAAAAAATCCATCATATCCGGAGATGTCCCAAGAGAATGGAAGCTAGCTAACGTCTCTCCAATATTCAAAAAAGGTGACAAAAAGAAACCAAATAACTATCATCAGAGATGCTATCGAACATCATTTAGAAAGTAACTGTTTGATAAATGACAGCCAGCATGGTTTCAGACGGAAACGTTCTTGCATGACTAATTTACTCGAATTCTACAACGCGGTCATCTCGAGTTATGACAAAAGAAACAATATAGATTTAATATATTTAGACTTTGCAAAAGCTTTTGATACCGTCCCCCACGAAAGACTACTTACTAGATTAGCTTCACACGGAGTAAGTGGCAGCCAATTAAGTTGGACTAGAAATTGGCTGAATGATCAAAAACAGAGAGTTGTTTTAAGTGGCAAAGCTTCTAGATGGAAAAATGTTACGAGTGGAGTTCCTCAGGGTTCCGTTCTTGGGCCACTTTTATTCATAGTATATATAAATTATATAGACCACGGACTAAAATCGATTGTCTCCAAATTTGCTGATGATACAAAATTGTGCGGGATGGCAAATTATCACTTCAATCAATTAGATATTTAAGATTTGGATAAATTACTGCAATTGTCTGAAAAGTGGCTAATGAAATTTAACACAATGCAAGGTTATGCACGTAGGTAAAGATAACAGTAAGTACGATTACAAGTTATTTGGAAATTCGTTAACAAAAGTGGATAGTGAGAAGGATCTAGAGGTAATTATCAGTAACGATCTCAAATCATCTAAGCAGTGTATTTCAGCCTCTGAGAAAGCAAATAAGATTCTAGGACTGATCGCGCGATCTTTTGACTTCAAAAGCTCATCTCTCATTAACAAGCTATATAAATCGTTAGTTC
>NW_027467627.1:40000-42500 GCF_046742065.1 Oratosquilla oratoria | reverse complement strand
GTTGATGGGTTTTGAAAATACATGTAAAATTATTAGTAACAGAAAACAGTGGGTCACCATAAATGGAGTAAAATCTAGGTGGGGCAATGTTGCTAGTGGGGTTCCCCAGGGCTCGGTTTTGGGTCCCTTGTTGTTCATTATGTACATAAACGACTTAGACGATGGGATAAATAATGATGTTAGTAAGTTTGCGGACGACACTAAAATAGGACGCCTAATTAGGTCAGGAGACGACGCAGAGATTCTGCAGGATGATCTTAACAAATTGTTCACATGGTCGGTGAAATAGTAAATGAACTTCAATATCTCTAAGTGTAGCGTGTTAAACGTAGGGCTACACAACCCCGAAAATAGATACAGCTTAGATAACACGTTTTGAGAGAAAACTGAGTGCGAGAGACTTGGGAGTTCTAGTGAGTCCGGATCTTAAAACCAGGAAACAGTGTATCAGCGCCAGGAATAAAGTTAACAGAGCATTAGGTTTTATTGCTAGGACGGTAACGAATAGAAGTGCAGAAGTAATTATCAAACTCTATCTAGCGATAGTTAGACCCATCCTTGACTATGCGGTACAGTTTTGGTCTCCGTCCTACAGAATGGACATCAATTCACTAGAATCAGTACAGAGAAGAATGACCAAAATGATACATGACTCAGAAATTTCCCTTACGAAGAGAGGCTTAGGCCCCTTAACTTACAATCGCTGGAAAGATGCAGAGTGCGGGGTGATCTAATAGAGGTGTTCAAGTGGATCAAAGGCTTTAACAAGGGTGATGCAAACAAAGTCATCATATTAAAACAACAGGGCAGGACTCGCAGTAGTGGTCATAAACTGGACAAATTTAGATTTAAGAAGGAAATAGGCAAGAATTGGTTTACTAATAGGGTGGTCAACGAATGGAATAGACTTAGTAACCATGTAGTGAGCGCTGAAACTATCAGTTGTTTTAAGAAATGATTAGACAACTTTATGGATGGGGATGACAGGTGGTGATGGATATGGAGCTGTCTAGTGTAGCCCTTATGGTCTCTTGTAGTCTCCTTCATTCTTATATATATATACATATATATGTATACATATATATATATATATATATATATACATATATATATGTATATATATATATATATGTATACATATATATATGTAGTGACACATTTATAAATCATACGGAGAACCCACAGTCGGAGTATAAGAACACTTGGGAGAACGTATGACTTCCACATTTCGGCTACCGGCTCTACTAGCCCTCTCTCCTGAAGAAGAGGGCTACTACAGCTGGTAGCAGTTTTAATCTGACTGTGGGTTCTCTGTGTGATATATATATATATATATATATATATATATATATATATATATATACATATAAATATTTATATATTTATATACAGTATATAATATATATATATACATATATATATATATATATATATATATATATATATATATATATATATATATATATAAGTGTGTGTGTGTCTATGTGTATTCTACTAACAAACACAAATTTGCCTCACTTGCCTCGATTTCAGCAATATTCCTTGTCCTCCTGTCGGTCTTTCTGATTCTATTTGTGTCAGCTATTTTTACATCAGCCTACCGCTCGGTCAGTCTATTGATATTTCAGTCTTTCGGTCCTGAAGCTGATCACCATCAGTCAAAACAGTCAAGCAGCCTGGCAGTCAGTCAAAGAAGCTGTGAGGTAGTCAAGACTAACAGTCAAAACAGTCAGTCAGTAGGTCCGTTTGTCTGTCTGTCTGTCTGTCTGTCTGTCTGTCTGTCTGTCTGTCTGTCTGTCTGTCTGTCTGTCTGTCTGTCTGTCTGTCTGTCTGTCTGTCTGTCTGTCTGTCTGTCTGTCTGTCTGTCTGTCTGTCTGTCTGTCTGTCTGTCTGTCTGTCTGTGCTTGTCTGTCTCTCTGTCTGTCTGTTTTATCATGTACCTGCTTCTCCGTCTGTCTGTTCAGTGCATTGCATGACGTCGTGTGCATGATGATGACGCAATTACAGTTGGAGGTGCGCCGTGCATGACACGTCAGTCACAATGGGCCTGAGGTGATGACTACATTCACGTGACACGGACTGACACGGACTGACAATGGCTGACTGACAGGTAGACTGAAGTACTTGCATGCGTGTGAACTTACCCACGTATGTACAGAAGCGTATATACGTGTACATATGTACACATACGTAAATGTATCCACGCGCTATATATGTATACACAAACACACATACAGAAGCGTACGAGTATATGCATGCATGAGTATATACGTGTATATATATACACGCATGTATATGTATACAAATACATATACACAAGTGTATATACATACATAAGTATGAGCACATACGTGTACATATGTACATGTACATACATGTATCCACGCACTATATATGTACAAATACACATACACAAGCGCATACAACCCCTATTCTCCCACATGTGTTTAATCTCCCTAAATATTCATCTCCCTCCCTACCAAGACAAAAGTGAGTGAAT
>NW_027467627.1:30000-32500 GCF_046742065.1 Oratosquilla oratoria | reverse complement strand
CGTATGATTTGTTTCTCATATTCGGTTATCAGCTTTGTAGCTCGTCGCTGTACCCTTTCCGCTATCTGTCAGTGTCCCTCAAGACATCTGGGAGAACAACTGATAAATGACATTTTCCAAATGTGGGTGGACTACTGACTTAAACAATTGATCAGCTGATTATATATATATGTACAGTATGTATATATATATATATATATATATATATATATATATATATATACATATATATATATATATACATATATATATATATATATATATATATATATATATATATATATATATATATATATATATATATACTTTCTCTGTGGAGAGACAAGTCTTTGTTAATCTAAAATCATTAATGAAAATCACAACAAAACCTTTCAATTCTATTTATTAAAGAAATATAAATAAATGAGTAAATAGGTAAATAAATAAGTAAATAAATAAAAAATTTAAGTTAATGTTATCACTGCTGTGTACGCTTTACATCTAACTGGGTTAAGTTCCACTAACCACCTTTCAGTTCATGACTCAGTTAGTCTTAATCTTCTGAAATATCCAGTTAAGCACTTGTTTGTCCATCCTTCTTGGGATTTTCTAGAATTATAATGTATTTTATTTTTTATTTACATAATTTCTATCTTTTTGTTTTTCACTATGATCTATTGTATTATTATCTACTTCAAGGATGTTGTCATGCTTTATCATTCGGTTTCAGAAAACCACTTCACTCCCTCCTCCTCCCCACTCAAAAAAAAAATCAATTGATTTAAATCGTCTGACAAAAAACAAAAACAAAACAAAAAAATATATAAAGATCCCATTGATGCACCCGGGTTTATGCCTACGTGCACGAACCTTGGAGGGGAAAGGGGGGGAGGGAGGAGGAGGAGGAGGAGGAGGGGGAGGGGAAGGAGGCAGGGGAGGTGGAGGTGGAGGAGAGGGGAGAGGGAGAGGTAGGGAGGGAAGGGGGGAGGGTTGGGGAGGGGGAAGGAGAAGTGGAGGGAAGGGGTAGGGTGGGAGGGAGGAGGAAGGGGAAGGGAGGGGGAAGGTGGGAGGGGGGCAAGGGAGGGTGTATGGGGGAGGCGAGCGATGAGGTCATGAACGAAAGAAAAAAAAAAACAGGATCAAGATGGCGTGGGAGGGACGTCGGCTGGGAACCGGCCCCGGCCATGACTGTGCAGGCAAAAGAAATAAATAAATGAAGAAATAAACACAACAGGTTGGTAAATAAATGAATGAAGAGATAAAACAGATGAGTAAATAAATTAATATATAGAGAAACTATGTGTGCGTGCGCGCGTGTGTGTATGTGTATGTGTGTATTCACTTGGTCTTTGGATCACGTGTTGGACTTGTGATCGACAGCTATTTCCCTCCTGTGTGTGTGTGTGTGTGTGTGTGTGTGTGTGTGTGTGTGTGTGTGTGTGTGTGTGTGTGTGTGTGTGTGTGTGTGTGTGTGTGTGTGTGTGTGTGTGAAAGAGAGAGAGGGAGAAAGAGAGAGAGAGAGAAAGAGAGAGAGAGAGAGAGAGAGACAGAGAGAGAGACAGAGATTTGTTGTTGTTGAGATGGATTGAACTTTATCGGCGATTCTATCCTACAGAGAGAGAGAGAGAGAGAGAGAGAGAGAGAGAGAGAGAGAGAGAGAGAGAGAGAGAGAGAGAGAGAGAGAGAGAGAGAGAGAGAGAGAGAGAGAGAAAGAGAGAGAGAGAGAAAGAGAGAGAGAGAGAGAGAGAGAGAGAGAGAGAGAGAGAGAGAGAGAGAGAGAGAGAGAGAGAGAGAGAGAGAGAGAGAGAGAGAGAGAGAGAGAGAGAGAGAGAGAGGCGTAGCCCTACGTAGGATGCGCCCATTGTAGGCGTGAGGATTGAGGCAAACGCCCTGCCAAACACGGCAGCGTTTTCCCTCCATCTCGAGGGGTATCCTACCACAAAGCTGATCAACATCACTCGGCGTCGACCAAAATAAAAATCGTCTGAAATTAGACAGAACGAAACAAACAAGTATCCCATCTGTGGACATCTTTATATACTTTATTCTGGTTGCCGCCAGGCGATTTTATTCAGTTGTGAGAAGGTGCCGTGAGCACAGGAGGGCACCCCCCCCCACTGATGCAAAGCATTGCAATAGAGAACAATGTTATTCAATAACTTCCTATTGCATTCAATTTCCTCTACCTCCTCTCTTCCTCCTCCTCCCCCTCCTCCTCCTCCTCTTCCTCTTCCTCCTCTACCATCTTCCCTTCCTTCTGCCCCTCTTCCCCTTTTCTTCCTCTTTTTTGTCACATTTCCATCTTTGTCTTCTTCCTCTTTCATCTTCCTCTTCTCACATACTCCTCCTCCTCTTCCATCTTTCTCTTCTCTCATACTCCTCCTCCTCCTCCTCCTCTTCCTCTTCATACTCCTCCTCCTCCTCTTCCTCCTCTTCCTCTTCATCCTCCTCCTCCTCCTCCTCCTCTTCATCCTCCTCCACCCTCATCGCTTCTTTCTGCTCCTCTTCCTCCTTTCCTTCC
>NW_027467627.1:15000-20000 GCF_046742065.1 Oratosquilla oratoria | reverse complement strand
ACACACACACACACACACACACACACACACACACACACACGATTTTAAGAATAAACTGGATGTGGAGAGATACGAAAACGGGTCACTACGAGCATAGCTCTCGTCCCGTAAAATACAACTAGGTAAATACAACTAGGTAAATACACACACACACCTTGAGGCGCTGTTGTCAGAGTTTCCGGCTGCCACTACGGAGCTCTGGGTTCGAATCCCGCCCAGGGCTGAAATAAATTCTGTATTGCTGCACTTTGAGTTGTAACTCCAACTCTCGTAGGCGGGGAGTTGGGTGTGTGTGTGCGTGTAAGGTCACAGCATTAACCATAAATCGGTCATATGTGAACTCTGAGCTCTATTCCGGGAGTGAAATAGCAATTAGGTAAATATATACGCACGCACACACGCACGCACACGCACACACATAGAAACACGTACATGCACACCCACACACTCTCTCACACACACACACACACACACACACACACACACACACACACACACACACACACACACACACACACACACACACACACACACACACACACACACACACACACACACACACAACACACGCACGCACACACACACACACACAATACAGACAACATAAGCGAATTTAAAGCGAAGTTTGACCGATGGAAGCAAAGAGACGGACCTCACGAGCCTAACTATTCTATGGATTACAATTAGGCAAACACGCGCACACACGCGTACACACAGACACAAACAGTTGGTAGAGCGCTGGACTGGGAAGTACGATAGTGCTCGCAGTACCCAGTTCGAATCCTGCCCAGGGCCGAAATTATTTCGGTATCGCTGTGCTTCGGGTCGTTACTCTGACTCTCGTTGGCGGGGAGTTGGGTGTGTGTGTGTGTGTGAAAGGTCATAGCATTACCCATAGATCGGTCATACGAGCTCTGAGCTCTCTTCCGGGAGGGAAATAGCTGTCGATCACGAGTCCAACACGTGATTCAAAGACCAAGGTGAATACACAAACACACACACACACACACACACACACACACACACACACACACACACACACTCACACGACTTGATGGTGCGGTTGGTAGAGTCCCCGACTGTCACTACGGCGGTCTGGGTTCGAATCCTGCCCAGGGCTGAAAAAATTCAGTACCGCTGCGCTTCGAGTTGTTACTCCCACTCTCGTGGGCTGGGAGTTGGGGGTGCGTGTGCGTGTAAGGTCACAGCATTACCCATAGATCAGTCATACGAGCTCTGAGCTCTCTTCCGGGAGGGAAATAGCTGTCGATCACGAGTCCAACACGTGATCCAGAGACAAAGGTGAATCACACACACTCACACACGCGCACACACACACACATTTATACACGCACACACACACACACACACTTACACATTTACACACGCACACACACGCACACACACACAGAAACAGACATAGGGACACCTACATACACGCGCACGCACACACATACACACACACACACACACACACACACACACACACACACACATAGAAACATGTACATGAATACATACTGGTGAAGATAGTAAAGCATCAGACATAATATATATACTGTATATACATATATATATATATATATATATATATATGTATATAGTGCGTATATATATATATATATATATATATATATAGTATTTTACTTTCTTCACCAATATGGATCCCAGACTCCAAATCTTCACGTTTATAAATACATATACACACATACGTATATATACATACATACACACATACACACACACACACACACACACACACACACACACACACACACGCACACACACACACACACACACACACAAACGACGGAGATATCCGAAGGAACGTCTAAAAAAAGATAACAGAAAAAACAAAACAAAAAACAAAAACAAAACAAAAAGAAAATGAACGACCGAAAAAGGAAGATATATGCATGACGGAGGAAGTGGAGGGGGAGGGGGAGAAGGGGGGTGTCTTATTGAACCTGAGGTAATCTACAAGAATTACATAATAACCAAGAAAGAAGGTTAGGGAAGGAAGAAAGGGATGAATAGCAACGAAGAGGGGGAGAAGAAAAAAGCCAAATAATGATGAAATGGAAGCAAGAAAGGGGAGATAATAATAAACATAAAAAAGAGAGAAGGTAAAAAAAGAGTGTGTGTATGAGATCCTCCACAGTGCATGAGCGAGTGCTCTGAAGGGCTAGGATGGGAACGGCGATTCGTTAAATCCCAGCCAGTGTAGGATGCGACTGCAACAAGGGTGGGACAAAGGGAGGGAGGAGGAGGGGAGGAGGAGGGGAGGAGGAGGGGAGGAGGAGGGGAAGAGGAGTGAAGGGAGTTCATAGTAGGGTAGGACAGGGAGGTAAAAGAGAAGAGAAAGGAAAGGGGAGGGAAGGAAAGAGGTGGGAAGGGAAAGGGGGAAGGGAGGGGAGAGAGAGGAATAAAAGGAAAGAGAAAGAGAGACAAATCTGAGAGGAGGAGCAAGAGGAAGACAGGAGGGAAGGGATGGAATGGGAGAAGGGAAAGGAGGGATGGTGAGGGAACTGGGGAGGGAAAGTGGGTTTAAGGGGAAAAGGAAAGAAGGAAGGAAGGAAAGGAAAGTGAGACAAAGAAAAATGATATGAGGAGGAGGGGGACGAGGAGGAGGAGGAGGAGGAGGAGGAGGAGGAGGAGGAGGAGGAGGAGGAGGAGGAGGAGGAGGACGAGGAGGAGGAGGAGGGGAGAGTGTAGGTGGAGGAGGTGGAGGACGAGGAGGAGGAGGAGGAGGAGGAGCTGGAGGTAGAGGAGGAGGAGGAGGATGTAGAGAAAGGAGGGAGGAGACAGGGGTAGGATTAAAATTAAATGATAAAAGAAAGGGGTTAACTAAACGCTATTTAGTGAAGTTCGAGACCATTTCATTAAGCTTTTGGGAGAATAAAACAAAAAAAATAAGAAGACCAAAAGGAGAAATGACATGTGGAGGGAAGGAAGTATGGAGGAGTGGAGAGATTGAGGAGGGAATGAGGCAGGGATGGAGGGAAGGAAGGAGGGAAGAAAGGGAAGGAAAGAGGTGGGGAAAAGAGGATGGGGGGAAGGAGGAAATAGAAAGAAAGGGAGGAAGTGACGGAAGGAGAGACAGAAAAAAGGAGAGGAAGGAGGAGGGGAGGGAGGGAAAGAGGGCGGGAGGGAAGAAGGAGGAGAGGAGGGAGAGGTGGAAGAATGGAGTGAGGAAGGGAGGTAAAGAGACTAAAAGGGAGAGAGGGAGGAAGAGATGAAAGGAGTGATAGAAGGAGAGGAAGGAGGAGAGGGAGGGAGGGAAGGAGGAGGGAAGGAAAGAGAAGGAAGAAGGGAGAAAAGGAGGGAGGGAGGTAAGGAGGGAGGTATGGAAGGAAAGAGGCAAAAGAAAGGGAGGGAGAGAGAGAGAAGGAGAGAAGGAGAGAAATGAGGGAGGGATGGAAGGAGGTAGAGAAAGAGGGAGGGAGGGAAGGAGGGAGGAAAAATTTATCATAACACTTCTTATTTACCAAAGACAACGGCTTAGGCCGAAGCTAGGCGCCTCCTGGCGTAAGACACAATTTGCGATTCTAAGAACCTTTCTAGATGGAACTGTGATTTCTTAGATCCGGAGACGAACCTAATCCCTTTCGTCAAGGATACGACGGACCCCAGGAGACCAATTGGTCCATGAAAAGGGTTATCCATGTTGAGGAGCTGCAGACATGTACGGTGACATAGGCATGCGCACACACATATACACACACACGCACACACACACACACACACACACACACACACACACACACACACACACGCATACACACACACACACACACACACACACACACACACACACACACACACACACACACACACACACACACACACACACACACACACACACACACACACACACACACACACACACACACACACACAAAGTTGGGAGTTCAAGGGCTGTTACGTTGTGGGAATTTCCAGAGTTTAGGGGAAATTAGGGACAAAAGGGGCGAGGGATTTAGGGAATGTAGGTGAATTTTGGGGAGAATCTAGGGAATCTATGAAAAATTGGGGATATATAGAGAATCTAGGGAAATTTGGGGAACCTATCGAATCTAGGAAAGTTTAGAACAAGCCTAGGGAATCTAGGAAAATTTAAGACAAACTTAGAGAATCTAGGGAAATTAGTGTGTTTGGGGGAATCTAGGGGAGCTTGAGAACTTTTGGGGATTTTTTTATAAATGGATTTTTATTCCTCCGTGGTAAGCTTAACTAAGAACTAAACTTGCAGTTAACTTAAGTAAACGGAGAAGGTATCGTAATGAAAGTAATGTGATCCCATGGGATGTATATTTACCCTCGGAGTAATTGAGTTTCCCTACAGATGAATAAAATCGCCTGACGGCAGCCTAAATAATCATAAAAGTCGTTAGTTGAAATGAAAAAGATAACAGTGTTTCCCTCAGCTGAAAAGTATCATTTGACGTCAAACACAATAAACATGAATTTAAATTCTCACACCATCGATGAATCTGTGGGGGTGAACCAGCTTCAGCCGTCTGGCTCTGCAGAGGGTATGTGCTGTCTTGCTACATTGCTTCACACCCGGGCAGTGTGACGGGAGACAGGGATGGCCTTTTACCCACAAGGAGCTAAGGTATAAAGAATAGAAGTGAGTGTGGGATGATGAGTGTGGGATGGGATGCCTTGGCTGGCTAGCCCCTTATAAGGGGGAAGAAGCCTGTTCGTATATATTTGAGACACAAGCAACTTAAACATACACAGACATATTTTGTCTGTGTTCTTCTTTCCTCAACCGCCCATCCCTTCCCCTTCCCCTCCCCCTCCCACTCCCTCCCCCCTCCTTCCGTGGGAGCCGACGGGGTCGAGGGCGGGACCCTTCCTGGCCCCCAGTAACCACAGGGCCCTATTGTGGTTTTTGCCTGGGCCCCCTTCAGAACTTGAAAGCTTGAAACCATCTCGGGCAGAGAGAATCTTTGGAAGAAATGCCGGGGCCCCACAAGCATCTTTGTGGGCTT
>NW_027467627.1:0-7500 GCF_046742065.1 Oratosquilla oratoria | reverse complement strand
GAGGGGAAGGTAGGGGAGGTGGGAAATTGGGGGAGGGGGAGGTGGGGGAAGGTGGGGGAAGGTAGGGGAGACGGGAAAGTGAGGGAGGGGGAGGGGGGAAGGGGAAGGTGGAGGAGGTGGGAGAAGGTAGGGGAGGGGGAAGGTGGGGGACGGTAAGGGAATGGGAGAAAGTGAAAGTGGGGGAAGGTGGGGAAGATGGGGGAAGAGGGGGAAGGTGGGGGAGATAAACCAGAGATTTACCAGCATCTCCCCACGCCCCCTCACATACCATCTCACAAAAGACAAATAAATAAATAAGTAAATAACTGAATATACAGATAAATGAATACATAAATGAAAATTAAAAATAAAATTAAAATAAAAATAGAAATAAAAATAAGAATTGAAAGAAAAAAATAGAATTAAATAGAAATAAGATGAATTAATTAAATCAATAAACAAAGGAGAAAGAGGGAGAGAGAGAGAGAGAGAGAGAGAGAGAGAGAGAGAGAGAGAGAGAGAGAGAGAGAGGGAGATATTTTTTCACTCCAACATCCTACCCTCAATCTCCATTTCAATAACTAGAACATGACTTCGCTAACAGAAATCTAGACTTGTCTAAGAAATTTCAAAAGTATATGTAACATTCGTATAGATATACAATCTCTTAGTTCATCATTCAGCTTTGCTATATATAACGGAAAGAAAATATATTTTATTATTTGGAGATTTGAAAATTCAAATTTTGTAACCGAAATCGTTTTTACTTCAACGGTTGGCGCTGGTCAAGTCCGTGGAAATCCAGTGTGATAGCCCCTTTAGTCTTTTATTTTCTCCTTTTTAATTTCTATTTGTCTGTTTACTAATCAATTCATCTATTTATCTATCTATTCGTTTGTTCTTATCTATTTATCTATCCATCTATTTGCTCTCTCGTTTGACACAGATGGAAAAATATGTCCATGTTTACTTTCGATTGCCAATTGTCTGACTAATATTTATTTTATTTTTTCTATCTTCTTCTTCTTCTTCCTCTTCCTCCTCCTGCTCCCCGTATCAGGGTGTGGCTTGTATAAGTTTCATAGTAAAAACTCCAGGAACTTTAGTAGCACCTCCTACGGACCAGAGTAACGTAATATTCTTTTGTTACTGGAGTGTAATAAATAAATAAATAAAATAAAATAGATAATAATAATAATAATGATATTAATAATAATAATAATAATAATAATAATAATAATAATAATAATAATAATAATAATAATAATAATAATAATAATAATAATCAATAATAATATAATGATAATAATAATAATAATAATAATAATAACAATAATAATAATAACAATAATAATAATAATAATAATAATAATAATAATAATGATAATAATAATAATAATAATAATAATAATAATAATATAATAATAATAAAATAATATATAATAATAATAATAATAATAAAATAATAATAATAATAACGACAACAACAATAATAATAAAATAATAATTAATAATAATAATAATAATAATAATAATATAATAATAATAATATTAATAATAATAACAATAATAATAATAATAATAACAATAATGATAATGACAATAATAATAATTAGAAATTAGTAATAGTAATAATAATGATAATAATAATAATGATAATAATAATAATAATAATAATAATAATTATAATAATAATAATAGTAATAATAATAATAATAATAATGATAATAATTATAATAATAATAATAATAATTGTAATAGCAATAATAATAGTAATAATAATAGTAATAATAATAATGATAATAATGATAATAATAGTAATGATAATACAATTCCTCCATGCTGCTACCACCCTCCATAAATCCCTCCTTGACCACCTCCTCCATAACTCCAAAGATAGAAGCGCTGGTGATTGCAGGTCAACGAATTTCCCTCCGCCCTGGGTCCACTACGCAGTGTCGCAAGGACTCGCTCTCCATCCACCGCAAGGGCCTGCATTTAATCGGGCTCCTTTCTCCTCTCTCGTCCACCTCTTGCATATAAGGAGAGGACGGGGAGAAATCCCTTCGGGCTGCGTCAAAATCTTACGCACACATACTACCCCACCCTTAACATTTCTTTTTTCCCCCCTCGCCCCTTCCTCCTCTTTTTATTTCCAGTCCTCCCTCCTCATTATACAACCCTTCCTCCTCCCTGCCTCCTCCTGTTTTCTTTCCCAGTCTTCTACCTTCTTGCTCTTTCCTCAACAGACATTCCCCTCTTCCCCATCCTTCCACCTCCTCCATCCACTCTCCGTAGGATTTTCCTCCCCCTCATGTTCCCCACTCCCTCCTCATCAGCTTTCCATACCTCTTGATACTAGTATTTATATGCATATTATGAAAAGAAAGGCATAATAATTGTAATAGCAATAATAATTTTTTTTTTATTATTTATAATAATAGTATTAATAATAAATAATGATAAATGATAATAATAGTAATGATAATACAATTCCTCCATGCTGCTACCACCCTCCATAAATCCCTCCTTGACCACCTCCTCCATAACTCCAAAGATAGAGGCGCTGGTGATTGCAGGTCAACGAGTTTCCCTCCCCTTCCACTCGCTCCTTTCTCCTCCTCTTCTTCCACCTTTACATTCTTCCTCCTCCCCTTCCTCCTCTTCCTCCTCCTCCTCATGCCCTCCTCCTCCTCCTCCTCTTTCCCATCCTTCACCTCCTCTTCCTCCTATTCTTCTTCCTTCTCCTCCTCCTCCTACGCTGTACTACTTATTCCATCACTTCCTACACCTTCACACCGCGACCTCCACCCCGCGTCTCCCGCCGTCATCACTCCCTCCTCACTCCTCCTCCTCCTCCTCCTCCCCTTCTTCTTCCTTCTCCTCTTCCTCCGCCTCTTTTCTTATTCCATTACATCCACCTCCAACCTCCACCTCTCCACCCCCCTCGCTTCCTCTTCTTTCTTCCCATACGCATGTATTAAAATTATAATTAATCTGCACCCCCTCTACCTCCTCCCTCTTTCGTCAGGCCCTCTTTCTTCTCCTCCTCCTCCTCCGCCTCTTCTCTTACTCCATTACCTCTACCTCCTATTCCTCCTCCACCTCCTCTTCCGCCTTTTCTCTTCTTTCTTCTCACTCCATACCTCCTCCTCTTCCTCCTCCACCACTTCTCTTTTTTTCCTCCCTCCATTATCTTCTCCTCTCCTCCCGCCTTCTTTCCCTCTTCCACCTCTTCCACACTACTCTTCCTACTCCTTCTCTCTTTTCTCCTCCCCCTTTTCACCCATCTTAGTTAGCCCCGATTCCTCATTTCCTTGTCCTCTTCCCCTAGACCCCATTATTCCTCATTTCCTACCACCTTCTCCTCTTCCACCTCTACCTCCACTTCCTCCATTTCTACTTCCACTTCCACCACCTCTTCCTCTTCCTTCACTTCTACTGCCCCTTCCTCTACCTCCTCCTCTTCCTCCACTTCTACCTCCCTTTCCTCCACTTCTACCTCCACCCCCTCATTTTCCTCTACTTCTGCCTCCACTTCCTCCTCTTCCTCCTCCTCTTCCTCCACCTCTACCTCCTCCTCCTCCTCCTCCACCTCTACCTCCACTCCTCTACTTTCTTTACTTCCTCCACCTCCACCTGCTCCTCTTCCATCTCCACTTCTTCCTCCTCCTCTTCCTCCTCCTCATCTTCCTCCACCTCCCGCTCCTCCTCCTCAAGGTTCTCCTTAAGTTTCCCTTCTCGTTGAGGGTGATGCTCATTTTTTCTCCCCTCCCCCTCCAATCCCCCCCTCACCCTTAATGTGCCTTCCACCATTGTAATCCCCCCACAACGACCCCCTCCCCCTTCCTCCCCAATCCCTCCCATCATCGTGACTCCCATTCTCCCATTGTATGGGATCACATTAAATATCTCCCATATATGTTGCTTTTATTATGGCTAACGTCATTTTTTTTTCTTTTTAATGATCTCGATTTTTTGTCTCACGATTCTTTTTTTTTTTTTACTTTTTTAATAGCTCTTCATACTCGTATAGGCGTAAACATACACACGCACACACAAACACACAAACACACACAAACACACACACACACACACACACACACACACACACACACACACACACACACACACACACACACACACAAATTATTCTTTTATTTCAAAATTTTCTTTCTTCTCCTCCACCTACATCGCCCTCCATTTTCCTCTCTCCTTTCTTCCTCCCTCCCTCTTCCTCTTCCTCCTCCTATATTTCCTTTCCCCTTCTTACTTAGTCCTTGTCCTCTTCCTCCTCCTCCTTCTTCTCTTCCTCCCTTCCTTCTCCTCTTTTTCATTTTTCCTTACATCTTCTACTTCCTCCTCCTCCTCCTCCTGCTTTTGCTCTTCCTCCTAAGCATCCTGTACCTCTTCCTCCTCCTCCTGCTTTTGCTCTTCCTCCTAAGCATCCTGTACCTCTTCCTCCTCCTCCTCCTCCTCTTCCAACTCTCCGTTTACACCTTCCCTCTTCTTCTCCCCCTTTTCTGCCTTCTTCACCTCTTCCTCCTCCTTCTCCTCCTCATGCCCCACCTTCGTTCTCTTCCTCTTCCTCATACCCTTTATTCTTCCTCCTCTTCATGTCATGTCTCCTCCTCCTCCCCCCCCCATTGGGGTTTTTGCAAACTCCAAAATCTCTTTCCATTCTTCCACCACCTCATTGTCCCCTCCTACTTCCCCATAACCAAACTCCCCTCACTCCTCCTTCCCACTTCTCCTCCTCCTCCTCCTTCTCCTCCTCCTCCTCCTCCTCATGCCCCCTCCTCCTCCTCCTCTTCCCCCCCTCCTCCTTCTCCTGTTCAAGTAGCAGGGATGAGGCTGAGACCATCCATCTCTGGTGAGTGTCTGGGATACAAAAGGGGAAAAAATAAAGAGAGAAAAAAAAAGACATAGAAACAAGTAGGAAGCTTTCTCCATTTCTCTTAAGCCAATACTAATCCCTCCCCTCCTCCTCCTCCTCCCCTCCTCCTCCTCCTCCCCTCCTCCTATTCCTCCTCATATCCTCCTCCTCCTCCTTCTTCTTCGCCTCCTCCTCCACCACCTCCTCCTTTTCATAACTCTGTCTAGTCCCCTTTCTTTTGTTTCTTGTTCTCCTCTATCCTCTCCCTCCCTCCTCCTATCCTCTTCCCTGCCATGCCTTCTCTTCCCTATCTATTCCTTCTCTCTTCTTCTTTCTTTTATCTTCTTTTCTTATCTTTAAGTTATGCACTGGCTTTTCCTCAGCTGATTGGAATCTTTTAGCGACAAGACTACTATCCCCTCCCTCCCTCCCTCCCTCCTTCTCTCTCTCCCTCCCGCCCTCCCTCCCTCCATCCCTCCTTTCCTCCCTCCTTCTCTCCCTCCCTCCCTCCCTCCTACTCTCCCTCATTCCCTTCCTCCTTCTCCCCCCCTCCCTCCCTCCCTCCTACTCTCCCTCATTCTCTTCCTCCTTCTCCCCCCTCCCTCCCTCCCTCCTACTCTCCCTCATTCCCTTCCTCCTTCTCCCTCCCTCCCTCCCTCCCTCCCTCTCTCCCTCCCTCCTTCTCACCCTCCCTCTTTCCTTCTCTCCAATCCTCCCTCCCTCCTTCTCCCTCTCCCTCCTTCTCTCCCTCCCTCCCTCCCTCCCTCCCTCCTCCTCTCCCTCCCTCCCTCCCTCCCTCCTACTCTCCCTCACTCCCTTCCTCCTCCCTCCCTCCCTCCCTCCTTCTCACCCTCCCTCCTTCCTTCTCTCCTTCCCTCCCTCCCTCCTTCCTACCTCCTCCCTCCCTCCTTCTTTCCGTTCCTCCTCCCTCCCTCACTTCTCTCCCTCCCTCCCTCCCTTCCTACTCTCCTTTCTCTCCCTTCCTTCTTCTCTCCCTCCCTCCTTCCCATCCCTCCTTCTCACCCTCGCCTTCCTTCCTTCTCTCCCCTCCCTCCCTCCTTCTCTCTCTCCTCCCTCCCTTCCTCTCTCCCTCCCTCCCTCCTTTTCTCCCTCCCTCCCTCCCTCCCTCCCTCCCTCCTTCTCTCCCTCCCTCCTACTCTCCTTTACTCCCTTCCTTCTTCTCTCCCTCCCTCCTTCTCACCCTCCCTCCTTCCCTCTCTCCCTCCCTCCCTCCTTCTCTCCCTCCCTCTTTCTCTCCCTCCCTCTCTCCTTCTCTCCCTCCGTCCCTCCCTCCCTCTCTCCTTCTTTCACTCCCTCCCTCCTTCTCTCTCTCCCTCCCTCCTTCTCTTCCTCCTTCCCTCCTACTCTCCCTCCCTCCTACTCTCCTTCCCTCCCTCCCTTCTTCTCTATCTCCCCCTTCCTTCTCTCCCTCTCTCCCTCCCTCCCTCCTTCCTTCCTTCTCTCACTCCCTCCCTCCGCCCCTCTCTCCCTCCTTCTCTCCCTCCCTTCCTCCCTCCTTCTCTCACTCCTTCTCTCCCTCCCTTCCCCCCTCCTTCTCTCCCTCTCTCCCTCCCTTTCTTCCTCCTAGGTAAACAAAGCATGACAAACACACTATCCTTCCGATTCCCAATCACTCGTTGGACGAAGTTGTTTTCGTATGTAGACGTCTCGGTTGAAGACGTCTTCGACAGAAGATGTCTTGGGTAAAAACTCACTTGGGGCAAAGGTGTCTCACTAGAACAATATCTTGGTGTGAAACGTGTCTTTCTAAGAAGATATCTTAGCTGAGGAAGGTCTTTGTTATACTTGTTTAGAGATGTCTTTGCTGAAGACGACTTCATACAAAAACCATCATAGCTCAAGACGTCTCAGTTGATATCATATATGTCTTTTGAGGTAAGACATCTTAACAGGTCATAGTTTTGGGTTACCTTAGATGAAGATATCTTTACTTGAAGACTTCATATAGAAGATACGTTCACAGATTGTCGTAGAAGGCAAAACATCAACTAAATTTTTCAATTTACAAAAAGTACTTTCATCTGATGATGTCTACGGGCGAAGACATCTTAGCCTAAGTCATCTTCGGGCCAAGGTGCCTTCAGAGGTGTTGAAGCGCGAAGAGACCTTCGTGCAAAGGTGTTGATGAGTGAAGATATCTTCAAACGAAAACGTCTTTGCTCGAAGATGTCTTGAAGAGAAGATGTCTTCGTTATATGAAAGTAATTAAACGAAGTTGTCTTTCTGAATAGATATGAACTCTTGAGGACGCAAAAACGTAACCCTTCATGACAAAACTGTATAAATACATCTTCTGTTGATGTTATTGTATTATTAAAACAGTATTTACCTCTAGGGAACTATTGTATAAAAGAACTAGAATATGACGTTTGCTGGGTCAGGTTTGAATGTCCGCGGTGGAATAGTCGGTCTCTTCCCTGCTTCATGAACACAAAGCCCCCAGTTCGATCCTCAACATCCCCCGATGCCCACAACAACGTCGCCTAAGCTATTCGCACACTCTGGGCAAAGGTGACGCCCTCTGGTCATAGCTAAACGACTCCTGTCGTGATTTTCCTTTCATCCAACTATTTCCGGGTCCAGACGCTCTACTGCAGCGTTGTAATGTCTTGAATTCAACAACT